>NC_136414.1:131747500-132005000 GCF_051521515.1 Lactuca serriola
GCGAGTAGCTCGGCTCACTTACACCCCTACTCAGATGCAGAAATTCTTGGAATTTCAGTCCAAATCTCAATCTTCTCAGCCTCCTCCTAGCAGCAGTAAGCCTAAGACTGACAGTGTTCTAGACAGGATTGATCGAAAGAGGTTTGAAGATGTTCTTAAACGATGAGTGTGTGGTGATAAAATCATCAAAGTTAAAGCTTCCAAACCACGCAACGAGAAAATTCTTACGTTGCTGATCACTCGTCAAGGTCCACAACATTCATACACTGAAGTTGTCAAGAGGGATGAGCTGATCAAATATGGATATTCTGAATGGATGGAATTACTCGAATTAGCATCCAAGCAAACCTCAACTCACTCCTCTGAACTGACATGTGCTCTTCATCTGCTGATCAAGAAAGTTCAGCGTTTGGACCTTGTTCCTAAAGAACGATCACAGCATCAAGGCCAAAGGTCATCTGTTCTTAGAACTCGAAGAACCAAATTTCAAGTTGATTGCGAAGATGTGTTGGTTCTGGACTTTGGTGCTGGTGGGATAAACAACTCTCTTCCTATCAGTGTTGACCCAGTTCAACATAAATTTATCTTAGTTCCTGAACACGGGATGTTCTATCTCGATAAAAACAGAAAAATGTGTTTTCAGCGAACTGCTGAGATTCCAAAGGCTCCAACCACTCATCTCGTTGGCTTAAGGCAAATGTGCATGAGTCATCAAGATCTCTCCGGAGAGTTTCACATCCTTATTGTTATGGAGCTGCTGAAGAGAAGACAGGAGTTGCTGGATAGTCCTTACTGGCCAGTAAAAATAGAAGCTGAAGCTGAGTATGAAGAGTTCTTGTCCAGAGGTGTTCTAATTTAGTTGGTTTTGAACATCATCATATTGGGGGAGATTGTAAGGTCAAACCTTGAAATATGATGATGTTTGAAATATATCTTTCAGCATCAGCGCATATCTCAGTATGAGCATCAGCGTTTCAGCAGTTCAGTGTGTTTAGTTTATTCAGTGCATTGTAACAGATTTTGTATTTATCTTGTTTCCATAGTTAGCGTAAATTAGTTAGCTGACATATCCCTGATTTATAGGGATTGACTAGAATAGCAGTATATAATCTTTTGTATAGGTTTGTGAAAGGTCACGCCTTTCACAAACCCTAATAGCTGCTTTGTGCACACGATAATCTCTTTGTGAGATTATCTTTCTTAGTGAAAGTTTTTCTTCGTGAATTCTTCTTATTATTATTTACTGTCATTGTTTGATAAATTGATTGATCAAAAGGGATTTCACTTACCAAAATAGGAGATTAAGCACAGATTTAGGAAAAAGTTGAAGAAATTCGACACAAAATCGAAGTGTGGGGCCTGCTACTACTTCGTGCGAGAGTGGGTGTTTGAAAGTGATAGTCAAAAGTTGAAGTCATCTAAGTTTAACTGGTTACCCCCCCCCCCCCCCCACACACACACATTCATGAATTTTTAAGCCACGTCGTGAGTTTTAAAACGTTTGAAAAAAAATCATCGGGAAAAATTACATGATCCGTGGGGGGTAATCCCACGTCGCGGTATCGAGGTTTTTTGACTAAAAATTCATTTTTTCTATAAAATTCCAACACTCTTATAATTTCAACCCTACACTTTATTTTTACTTATCATTAAAAAGTAAGATGACTTTAATGATTATTTATTCCTAAAACTCAAAGAAAAATGAAAAAACGAGAAAAAAAAACGCAAACCGAGCTCGGGTTGCCTCCCGAAAAGCGCTTCTCTTATAGGAGTCATGAGCTGGAATCCGTGCTACTTCACGTTGATTCGTTTGGATTTTCATTCACCAAGTGCACCTTCTGATCCCTCTACCTTTTCTTGTAAACTTACACTCTCCTTAAGTTGGCATTCTTAGAGTTTATTTTTTATTTATTTATTTATTTTTTTTTTTCAATTTAGAATCACCTTCTTCGAGCTTTCGTTTATCCCCTTTATTCACAACAAATTTAGGACCTTCCCTTTCTTCTTTTTGTAGCTCCATAGCATCAACATTCTCCTTGTCCAAAGTTGGTGGTTTCAAAACTTGGGTAACTTCTTCTTCATCATCTCTTGCCACCAATCTTTCTTCACTCTCCTCACTAACTAGAGAACTTGGAGTTTTATAAGCAAAGACTTCAAAAACCGTCGGAATTGATGCTATAGGCTTTGTACGCTTGACTTCTTTAACTGCTCGATTTTCTTCTTGCATCAATTTCTCTAACTCTTCAAGCTCGTTTTCTTCATCTATATTGAATGCTACACTTTGAGTAGAGTCATTCTTGAATCCGTCCACCACTCCAAAAGTCATTTCATCATCCCCTACTCGTAATGTGAGCTTTGAATCGCGTACATCCACCAAGACTCATTTGGTATTAAGCAAAGGACGTCCAATGATAATCGGGACATTTTTATCCTCCTTCATGTCAAGTACCACAAAATCAATATGAAAAATAAAATTATGAATTTTTACAAAAATATCCTTAACTATGCCTCGAGGATGAGTCACTAAACGAATTGCCATGTGAATTGTCATTCTTGTAGCCTTAAATCCGGGAAGGTTGAGCTTTTGATAGAACGAAAAAGGCATCAAATTTATGATTGCTCCAAAATCGGCTAAAGCAAAAGTCTTCATATTATTTTCAAACTCACATGGAAGTGTAAGGCGTCCATGATCTCCCATCTTCTTTGGTATCCCCTCCCTAATAACCTTAGAACTCTGCTCACTAAGGATACCTCAGATGTCTTTTCTAGTAGTTGTCGAGTATCGAGTAAATCCTGCAAAAACTTGGCATATTCGGGTACTTGTGCCAAGGATTCAATGAAAGGAGTATTAATAGGAATAACCTGAAATTGCTTGATGAATTTCATATACTCTTGCTCTAGTGGGTGAACTCTAGCTCGAGAAGGGAAAGGTAGTGATGGTTGATAAGCTCGAACATCAACAATATTTTTCTGTTCAGACCTAGGCCACGTCATGGAGACTGAATCCCAATGTCGTGAAGATGGTGATTCAACAACAATATTGTCTTCGATTTTTATCCACTTTGGCTGTGATTTGGGCTGTTTTTTCTCTTCTTCCAAGGCTTCTAGGAACTCAAAAATAGTGTCTTCTTCAGTATCGATGGCCATGACATGTGCAGGGCCGGCCCATGGGCCTGGGCTAGCTGGGTGACCGCCCCGGGCCCCCAAATGCCATAGGGCCCCCATTTTATATGTCTTATATTAATTGTATAGTATTAGCCCATTAGGTTTAAGCTTAATGGACTCTAATTGTTGAAGCCCAATGTTTCTTAATTCTTATCAACGCCAACAAAAGTCCAAAAAGAAAGCGGGTCAGCGGGAGGAATCAGCGGAAAGCGGAATGGGGAACGACTGCGTGCTGAGAGCGAGACTGCTAGAGATGCCGACTTCCAAGGCGCAATTAAGATTGGCTATGGAATCGAAACGTTTCTCCGGATTCTAAGTTAAGCAATCGCTGCAACGGTCTCAATAATAATCAGGTTCTTATATTTCTTCTTCGATTTTAATTGAATGATTTGAATCGATCTGTTATTTATTCCCCAATTCTCACTTTTCTAATTTCCAATTTGGCGATTCAGTGCTTCTTCTCCTTCGCTTCTTTCTCGGTAATCACGAATCACGATTTCTACCGATCATTTTTCGATTTTGAAGTTCAATTGTGAGACTGTGACAGATTCACGGACCTGTGACCACTGAGTCGTGAGTCCTCACAGACGAAGTTCATTTTTCGATTTTGAAGTTCATTTTTCAATTTTGAAGTCCAATTTTATCTGTAAGTTCTATTGTTCTAATTTCTAGCATTCAAATTTCTTATTTATCTGTGATTTTCTAATTTTTTATGAATCTAATATTCATAATTTTATGCTATGTAGAATCTGAGGATTGAGAATTAGCAGCTTATCACTTCCAGTTGCTGCTTAGAGGTTATTTAAAAGCTCACAGCATCAACAGTTTACCAGCATCAACAGTCAACAGTAGGTACAAACAACACGAACTCTAATCTTCTATTATTTGTTATCTGTGTCACTGTGTGCTTGTTGTTTGTTTGCATCATTGCCTCTTATCACTCTATTGAATATGCATCCTAGAAAGTATATGTCTGGAAGTGAAAAAAGAAAGAAAAAACAAAAAATCGAACAAGATAATAAAACTCAAAAAGGGTCTATGCACAGGTTTTTAAAAAAAAATAGTTCTGCTGATGTACAAGTAAATGAACAAGATAATCTCACACATGAAACTATTTTTAATGTGCAAGATAATGTCATGAATGAAAATTTTTCTCAAGAAAAAGTTTCAAATGAAAATGTTGATTTTGATGATGAAAAGATTAATAATGAAGATGTTAATGTCAATAATGAAAATGTTAACATTTCAAATGAGAATGAGAATGAAAATGTCATGAATGATAACAATGAACAATTTATTCCACCTTTAGATATATATGATCCTAGTAATTGGGATAATCTTGATAATAACTTAAGAGATATTTTGATTGAAAAAGGGCCAATAAGAGAATCAAATTTTGTGTATCCTAAAGATAATCTATCTAGACATTTTTCTTATGCTTCTTATACTAGAAAGTTAAGTAATGGTGACACAATAGATCGAAAATGGTTAATTTACTCAAAAAAAGTTGATAAAGTGTTTTGTTTTTGTTGTAAATTGTTTAAACCTAATAATTATGTTAATAAAATTTCTTTAGCAAATGATGGATTTAATGATTGGAAACATCTTTTTGATAGACTTAAAGAACATGAAAATAGTTCACAACATCTTTTTTGTATGGATTCTTGGGATGAACTAATAGCAAGATTTGATAAGAATAAAACAATTGATAAAGATTTGCAAAATAAAGTTTTAACTGAAAAAGAACGTTGGAGACAAGTTTTAAAAAGAATAATTGCTGTCATTAAATATTTGGCAAAATATAATTTGGCTTTTCGAGGTTGTAACGAAAAACTTTTTCAAGAATCTAATGGTAATTTTTTGGGAGCAATTCAAATGATGGCAGAATTTGACGTTATAATGCAAGAACATGTTAGACACATAGAAAATCATCAAACTCATCTTCATTATTTAGGACACAAAATTCAAAATGAAATCATTTCTATTTTAGCTAATAATGTTAGAAATTCTATAATTACTATTATAAAAGAATCAAAATATTTTTCTGTTATTCTTGATTGCACCCCCGATGTTAGCCATCAAGAACAAATGACTCTTGTTATTCGATGTGTGAACATGTCTAATAATAAAATAAAAGTTGAAGAATTTTTTTTAGAATTTTTAAAGGTAGAAAATACATCGGGTTTAGGACTTTTTAATGAGTTATTAAATGCAATTAAATCTTATGGTCTTAATATTGATGATGTAAGAGGACAAGGTTATGATAATGGTTCTAACATGAAAGGAAAACACCAAGGTGTTCAAAAACGATTACTTGAAATTAATCCAAAAGCATTGTTTATGCCATGTGCTTGTCATAGTCTTAACCTCACGGTTAGTGATATGGCTCATTCTTGTGCCAAAGCGATTTCTTTTTTTGGAGTTTTGCAACGCATTTTTGTATTATTTTCTAGTTCAACCCAAAGATGGTCAATATTACTTGATAAAGTCCCTAACTTAACGGTAAAATCTTTATCTAATACACGTTGGGAGAGTAGAATAAAAAGTGTCAAAGCCATTAGGTTTCAAGCTCCTCATATAAGGGATGCCTTGATAGAATTAAGTTCATCATGTGATGATGCAAAGTCTAAAAGTGAAGCTGAAAGTTTAGTTAATGCTATTGAAAGTTATGACTTTTTACTTGGTATGATATTTTATTTGCTATAAATAAAGTTAGTAAGAAAATGCAAACCAAAACTATATGTATTGATGCCACAATTGATCTATTAAAAAATATGATAACATTTTTTAAAAATTATAGAAATGAAGGTTATGCCATTAGTATTGATAATGCTAAGGCCATTGCATCGGATATGGAAGTTGAACCTATATTCACAAAAAAACGCCAAGTTACTAGAAAAAAACAATTTGATGAAATTAATTGTGAAGATGAATTACTATCACCGGAAGAATCATTTAGAATCGAGTATTTTATATATATATATTGTTGATGTGGCAATTGCATCATTAGAGAGTAGATTTGAGCAATTAACAAACTTTGAGAACATTTTTGGATTTTTATATGATTCAAAAAGGTTAAAGTCATTGGATGATATTGAACTTAAAAAAAGTTGTGCTGTTTTTGTAAATAAGTTTACTCATAATAACTTATGTGATGTGGATTTAAATGAATTTTTGACGGAACTTAAAGTATTACAAAAAACTTTGCCAAATGTTGTTATGTCATCGGTTGAAATTTTAGAGTTTGTCAAAGGTAAAGATTGTTATCCAAATGTTTGTATTGCATATAGAATCTTATTAACCGTACCAGTTACTGTAGCATCAGCAGAAAGAAATTTTTCAAAACTAAAATTATTAAAAAATTATTTGAGATCATCAATGTCACAAGAAAGATTAAATGGTTTGGCTATGTTATGCATTGAAAAAGATTTGTTGGATAATATTGAACTTGATTCTATAATTGATGACTTTGCATCTAAAAAAGCTCGTAAATGTAAATTTCTTTAGTTTTTCTTTGATATGTTTATGTATTTTGGTTTAGAGCATGTTTTGGCTTTTTTATTTATTGTTTTGTATTAATAGTTGCTAGGTTGTTTGGCTTACGGGGCCTGTCCCGAAGTCTTTTTTTCCATAGGTGGGGAGTCCCCAGCCTTCAATTGTATTATTTTTTTTAATTAATAAAATTTTTGGAGGTGCCGCCCTCTTTTTTTTATTAAAAAAAACATTATGAGGGCCCCGAATTTTGCTTTGGCCCCGGGCCCCAAATTGTCTAGGACCGGCCCTGCTAATGTTTTCACTAATTCATGAACTACCTTGTATGGTCATACATAAGCAAAACACAAAATTAGTTATTGGATATAGATAAGCTATGTAAGATTTATCTAAATAAACACAATTATGGTTATAATTTATGTTCTCCAACATAGCTAAATTAGTTACTTTTATCACTTATCTAAGATTTGGTCGATCCTAGTTCTAGCAATTTAATAGTCACTAAACTACTATGTAACAAGTTCATGTAATTTAATAGTCACTAAACTACACATAACTTGAATTCAAGCAATCAAAGTATCAAATAATAACTTTATAGGTAATGACAATAAAAAAAAAGCTCAAAACCAACTATTAAAATCCATAATTTAATAAACTAAACCATAGCGTTAAAGCTTCATCTATCTAAACGAAAGTAACTAAATTCAGCTACTCATGGCTGAAAACATAAGCAAAATCTCCACATAAATTGACATGATTAAAGTAAACAAACCAATGTAATGAATGTGTTCTTCAATCTCTTGATCTCTAAATAGATCTTCTTCAAAATAATTCTTTGTGTATGGAATTCAAAATCGGTTTCAGAATACCTTTCCTTCAGAAAGACTCTCCAAAAGTTGTCCAAAGCCTTCAAAACTTCTTCAAATCATAAGATAATATGAGTATTTATAGTTTTGGGAATTTCGTGCCTCACGACGTGAACAAGGGTTTCACATCGTGACTTGGGTAAAAATCCTTATCGGGCAAGGATTCTAACTTCCCGTGTACTAATCTTCTGGAATACTCATTCCACGTCATGATGTTGATGGTCACGTTGTGATTTGGGTTTTTCATTGAATTTTTTTTTTCTTTTAAGCTTCCATCCACCAAAGTTCCAGTTCTGGTCCTTATTCTTCAAGAGTGTTCTTATTGGTTGCAAAATTCAATTTAATGTAATAAGTATCACATATCTTTGAAAATAACCACAATGTTAATAAAACGTATTAAAATATTGCTTAAAATGTGTATAAATATGACAATATCATCCAACATGGGCCCAAAACCAAGTAGCCCACAATTTCGAAGCCCACTGCTGAGTATGTAGGGCGTACTCAGTCGTACTCTTAGTGTACTCGCTTTGGGGCTTGTACGCACAACGTACCAGCTTGTACGCTCAACGTACTCCCTATTTTGGCCAACTTTCATTAATCAGCTCTTAATCGATTAGAACTTCAACCCAACACTCAAATCTGACTTAATGTAACACCCATATTTTCAATAATAATTGACTATGATTATTTTACTACGTCAACTATCTATTATTAAAATTTGGTAGGTCGTAGAATAATTATATCGAGTTATATTTCATATATTATATTAATTCAGAATTTATTAACATATATTTCATTACTTACAATTTATATTATATCCAAAGATATATGTATATATCAATAAATATTTAATCATATAAGTTACATGAATATAGTTTTGTAAATGATATATATATATATATATATATATATATATATATATATATATATATATATATATATATATATATATATATATATATATATATCAAGTTAGTTAATAATAAATGATTTGGATAAGAATGAATTAAATAATCTGGATAAAAATGAATTAAATAACGTGGATAAGATCGAATTAAATAATGTGGATAAAAACGAATTAATTAAGTTTAATGGCTAAGTAAACTTAGTGGTTAAGAAATCCTAACACTATAAATAGAGACTCAAGTCTCCTCATTTCGTCACACCTTTCTCTCTCAAATCTCTCTGCCTCGAGATCTCAGTCAAATCTCAAATCTCCCTACTGGTGCTAATGTTTTCTCCTTATGTGGATGTATCGAATTTCAAAAAATATAAGTTCCAAATATTCACCTTATGTGTTTTGATACTTGTATAAACTTGCGTTAAGATATGCCTTTTAAGGCTAAATTCATTTTCATAGGTGTGATCAGAGTGTGTGGTTTTCCCATTAAGTCTACATGTAGGGACATATATGAATGGTTCCAAGGTGTCTATTCACAATTTGTACTAATTAATAAGCTCCCACAATACCTTTTTTGACATTAAAAAGTTTATTTGACGCAATAAGCTCTTGAAAAAAGCTCATAATGTCGTTGCGCTAATAGTCGATATATTTCATAGTGCTAATGATTGTCATTAATTCGTCTACACAAATGGATATTTCTTTCGTTTTACATGCAACTTTATGATCATTTTAGCATCATAAGAACTTAGATTTAAGCATAACCGATGAACATGTGACCCACGAACCCATGATTTGTATAGTTAAATGGGTCGTGTTCGGGTTGATATATTTTGACCCGCCAACCCGAACACGACATGATTGCCATGCCCAAGTCAGATGTCTTACACATAGGCATTAACGTGTATTGGGGTCTAATATAAAAGTCGAGCAAAATATAAGGTATCTAGTTGTAATATGGATATAAGTTGAAGGGGGTAAAAGTAAGTGAATTTATTTTTTGTGTTTGATATTTGAAAAACTTACAAACATGTCTATAAAATAAATAAAGCGTTAAAATTCTAAGATTGCTGGTATTTTTGAATATAAATTCTTTATGTAAAACATTAACATATTACGAGTGTGGTTTAATTATATTGTTGTGAAAGTGATATAGTGCACCAATTAAATTCTATAATTCCGTAGGAATAAGTGGGATGGGTGGTGGGGGTTACGATCAATATGGGTTGTGTTTTTTTTTTTTTTTTGAAAGAAAAAACAGAATTAGAAATATTTAAAAAAAACATTAAGGTCAAAGAACTATGAAATTTCATTCTGTAGCAAAATAGCTGGTTCCTTAGAAGCTTTTGTAACAAAAGAACTATGAATTTTCCCCCGTATCAAAAATAGCTACAAATTCAGTTCCGTAGCAAAATTGCATAGCATAATAGCTATGATATTTTATTTCATAGCAAAATAGTTACGAAATTCATTTCCGTAACCAAATTCCATAGCAAAATAGCTACGGAATATCACTATGTAGCAAAATAGCTACAAAAATTTAATTTTGTAGTAATTTTCATCGCAAAATAGCTAATGTATTTTGGTTTTGTATCAAATTTGGTAGCATACTAACTACCGATTTACAATTCCGTAATTAATTTAAAATTTGCTACGGAATTTAATTTTGTAGAAAATTTTGTGACAAAAAATCTACGAAAAGTCATTCCGTAGCAAAATAGCTACGGAGTTAGATTCCGTAGCATCCTTCCGTAACTATTCATGATTTTTCTTGTAGTTCTTGTTTCTAGTAACTAGTAAGTGTCGTAGTTTGGAAAGGAGAGGAAATTTTAAAGATATAAAACATGTGTGCACAATTGAAATGTGAAAGCATAAGAATTCAAAAGCATTTAGTCTCACAAACTTAATAAATTTAATAATTTCATGTCATATATAGTTATATAATAACAAGGCTTGGGGTAAGCACATCCACTAAGTACTACCTATTGTATATTAATATGTAGATGTTATTTCATTTCCAAATATTTCTTATAATTTTTTTCATCTAAAAGAGTATAATTTATATATTAATATTTTTTTTGAGATCGTAAAAAAACATAAAAAGAAAAAGTGAAGAAAAAGTTTAATATATATCTTTATATTATGGTAATAAGAAAAAAAAAACAATAACAAGTAAACTCAAATAGTAAGGTAATTATATATATTATATATATTATTAAAGCTCATGGGATGTTTCAACAGTATATTTTTCCTCATTCTGATTTTTGCCACTTTATTCTGCTACTTCATATTTTTGCCACATAAAATTTTCAAATTGGCAGTTTGGCCCTTGGTCAATGCTGGGGATTCGTGTGAATGGCAGTTTGGCCCTTAGTCAATGTTGGGTATTCGTGTCAACGAGCCTTCACCGACTCTGATGCTTCTCACCGCCATTCTTTTAATTTACAGCTTCTCCACATAAAATAATCCAGTATATCGTTCTTCTACCAAACAACCTTTCACTTCCTTCCATCTTCTCTTATCTCTCTCCCGGTTTTGATCGGCTTAAGAGCGGAGCTGCTGTCCCACCGTTTTTGCTTCATTCAATATCAGTGTCACGAGTTCAATATCAATCTCAGGAGAGAAGCATGGTCACACACAGAAAGAGGACTTTTTTTCGGAACTGATTCACCTCTAATCGTGTTTCTTCCAGGTGATTGTTGTCGGAGATGATGAAAAACATAGGTAGAAACATGCCGCCTTTTGTATTCCTCAAATTTCCCTCTGGAGTTTTTAACCTCGATTTAAGGCTCACCGTTTCTCACTTGGTAGAAGTTTTCTTCAATCAATGATCCCCACCCATTCTCTGCGATTTTGTTATCCCCGACCATCGATTTTAGATTTGGGAGAAACCGTAGAAGTTATCGTCGAGGTTCTGAAAGAGTGAATCCTCGATTCAACGTTTTTCATCCTCTTACGTGATGAGGTCGACGCCTACTACAACGAAGGCTGGTCGGAGGGAATTATCGCCGTCATCATACCCGGGAACTGATAGTCGATTTCGGTGAAATCCCAGATGTTCAGATTTCCTCCGGAAATGCTTAGACTATCTCTACTCTTCACCAACTCAAAACTTCTTCATCTTACAGCAAGTTTTCTCTAGATTCCCATTCTACTTTCACAATTTGTACACCAAATAAACTTTTCCTATTTCTTTTAAGGATGTTTACCCTTTTTCTTTATTTTTATCTTTGTTCCTGCAGGGAATTTGATCACTTGCCTCCATCATAACCCAAGAAAAAGATTCAGTTATACTCCAACCACTTCATATTGACATTTGAAATAGGGTCTTACTACGCACCCCAACTGCTCGATGAAATGCTTGAACTAGGATGCCTAGAAAAGATCAGTTTTTTTCTTCTGGAAATATAGAAAAAAAGTAATTGCTTGAGTTTAGGACATGTATTCATTTTGTGTTAACATTTTTTGCTTGGTTTTAATTTTATCTGATTATAACATTTACTATTTAGTAATCAGTTTTCATCATCAACATTTGTATGTTTTTTTTTTGTAAAATTGTTGGTTATACACTTATGTTTAACCATCTTTGCTCCTCCATGGGAAACAGCTGATTTCTATTCAGAGAGATACAGCGAGTTGTTCCCTCTTTACAAGGTTTTGCTTTAACTGCTTCAACTTATCATTGAAGTTTATTCCGTTATTATGTTTTTTGTTTAATTTTAAGGATTAGATTGTGGATGCTTTAGGTCAATTTCACTTCATTACAAGTTTTAATTTTAATGCCATTTGGAAATTTATGCAGATGATGAAGCCAAGTCGACTCTTCATGGGTAGATCCAGGTATGTTTATCCATGATAAAGTTGGATGTTATTTTCTGGTATATTAGATACATTCATTCCATTGTAATGAAAGAGGAATGTGCAATTTGGTTTTATTTTTACTGTAATCAATTCATTTATAAATTGTTATCGCATCTCTTGCACTTCACAAACGGTTATATTTAAGTAGTTTTACGTATAAAATTTAATAAATTATAACATAGGTATAAATTCAATTAGTATCCTCTCTAATGATGAATTCCAACAAAAGGTGCTGACATTTTTGGTTAGGTAGGTTCCAACCACAGGATGAAGCTCATGCTGATTTGTATTTGACGTATTAAGAGACATTGTGCTATTGTATTTTACCTTTTGATTCTTCTTAATTTTTATAATATTTTTTGCTTTGTTCTTATTTTTTTTTTTGTTAATTTGTTATTTTTAACTTTTTGACCAGGCCATTTTTTTTAGTTTTTACTTTTTCTATATCATATTAGACGTGTGTAAGGAAACGTAAGTAAAGTGCTATTATTGGTATTAACTTCGCTTCCTAACCATGATATGACTTATATACATGTGTGACTTATAATTTGACCTGGGGCAGGGACACAACTGAAAATTTGAAGATTAAGACTTTTGACTTGGAGAAGAGAATAGTCAAAATGGATTGAGAGAAGTTTAAACATGTTTGAGAGGAAAGGGTATAGCTAGAAAGTTTAAGGTGGGCAGATGGTTAAAGAGTTTGAGAGGTATGGGCATAATTGGGCAGTTGAAGGTTAGGTTGAAGGTAAGCAGAAATTCAAGAGTTGGTGTACATTAAAGTCTAAATAAGAAATATTATCATGCTCTGTATGACCTTTTAATATAATGCAAGAAAGTATGAATTTCATATATATATAATGAACAACATGTATACAAAAGAACCATAAATTCGAAACAAACATGTCTGAAAAAACCGCATGGGTCCTTTTCCTAGTTCGTATTCAAAACACATGAGTCATTTCAAACCGGTTGAAAACGTATCATAACATACCCGAATGTAAAATACGCATTACAGTCCTCGGCTGATAAATATGAATATTTGCTTAAAACGTATACGAACTGGTTACTTCAACCAAGATACAACTAATAGAACGAGAAGACAAATACTACCATTATTGTGTGAAAGTTCAATACATATCGATGGGCAATATAAATGGACCATTAATGATATAAAAAAATAAAAAATAAAATAAAAAACAATATATTTTAGGGGTCTATGAACTTATAATATTTGGTGTTGCTGTCAATTAAAAACAGAGCAAGTATCGTCCCCCTGCACAAATTTTATGTGGTGGCAAGTAAACGGGAGAAACCTTCTAATGTGGAAAATATATATTAACGGTTAAGTATCCTCTCAAAAAAAAATTAAGAAAGATTCTCCTTCTAGTTTGCTCCCTTTCAATGTTCCTATTACCTCCCTAAGTACCTGTCATATTTCTTCAACATTTCACTAATACTCCACATATCCGCTGAACAAAATGCTTTTTAAGAAAAAACTCTCACCTTGATTTAATAAAAACGCATCAAACACTTGTATTTATAGAGCAATAATATTGTTGAACTAACTAGTGACAACATATTGTTACTTTTCTTTTAAAATACCAACAGAGAAAAGCAGTTGCTAGAAGTAGTGTAAATTATGTTGTTTACAGGTGCTATTTGTTCATCTTGGGTTATCTACAATACCCGTCTATAATTTGGGAATTAATTCATCGCTAAAATACTTGTGACCCACTTGTAGCGACATCCGGAGTTTGAAAGGCGACGAATCAACAAATTTGGTTCTCAATGCTTAGTGAGTGTCTCTTCGTTTGGAGATGAGAAAGGAAATTTTAAAGAACTAAAACATGGGTGAACAATTGAAATGTGAAAGCATAAGAATTTACAAGCATCTACTAGCCCTCTCCCAGTCTCCCTTATGTGATGAATGACAGAATGAACTTACGAAGAACGAAGACATGAATGATTAAATCATTATCTAACGGCGTCGAAGCATACGATTGAATTTATCTATGTTTGTATTAGTGTTTTAGTTTAAACATGTTTCCATGAATGTTGTTAATTTTCATTTGGATGTTTAAGACTTAAGTTTCTAAAATCCAGATATGTTTGCATCAAGAATTTATTCATGTTTAATTATTAATTTTATTTATGGAATCTGACACATGAACACACAAACCCCAATCTAACCCACGAATACAAATCTGGCCCACAAACCTGTCAACCTGTGAACCCCTATAAATAAATGGGTTGACGGGTCTGGGTTTATGTTCCAAAGCCGCCAACACGTGACCCGTCAACCCATGACCTGTATAGTTAAACGGGTTGTGTTCGAGTTGGTATATTTTGACACGCCAATCTGCGACCCGCCAACCCGAACATGACACGATTGTCAGGCACAAGTGAGCGTGTTAGGCCCAAGTGAGATGTCTTACACGTAGGCATTAAGGTGTGTTGGTGTCTAATATAAAAGTCGAGAAAATTATAAGGTATCCGCTTGTAATATGGATATAAGTTGAAGGGGGTAAAAGTAAGTGAAGTTATTTTTTGTGTTTGATATTTGAAAAACTTACAAACATGTCGATAAAATAATTATTCTTGTAAAAGTGTTATAGTGCAACCAATTAAATACTAAGATTGGTGGTATTTTTGAATAGAAATTCTTTATGTAAAACTTTAACATATTACGAGTGGTTTAATTATATTCTTGTAAAAGTGTTATAGTGCAACCAATTAAATTCTATAATTCCATAGGAATAAGTGGGATGGGCGGTAGGGGTTACAGAAAAACACCGTTCAACGGTTGCGGTAATTATATTTTCATTCTTAACATTCTCTAGTACTTCTTTTTCTACACTATAAATCAAAGCACCATTCATAAAATTGTCACCTATTCTATTACGCAAATTGGTATTCAAAAACATTATTGCAGAAAAACACCGTTCAACGGTTGCGGTCGCGAAGGGCAAATCCAAAGTTAGTTTTAATAATCTATAAACCAAAGGAAAAGAGAGGTGCTTCCCGGTTTCCACCAACAAACAAGAGAGGTCTGCAATTCCCTTCAAATTGAAAAATCTTTCATCATGGAGCAAAGCGTGATAATAAATATCAAGTTGTCCATTAAGTTGCGCCCTTTCTGAATCGTTAAAATCCTTTTTTTATATCTCGCTTAACTTTAGTAACTTTGTTTTATCAAAACTAGAAAATGAGTCACAAGGACTCAAAGCCGCCATGTTCTCCATCAACTCCGTACCAACTTCACTAAATCTATCTTTAAATTCTTGAATTGCATATCTAAAACCGTGTTAAAAAACACAACTTCAAAATGATGTTGATTAGTCTTACTGGTCCTACGCTTTCGTGAGGTAACATAATATTCTGACATGTCCACAATTCCAATTCTATGCTTTTCACAAAAAGCACACACATTCTTCCAAATTTCTGGAAACCCATATTTTCTTAAAACTAGCAATGCTTTTTTGTCCCTTTTACTAACGAAGCCGCTTCCATAATATCTTGATCTTTTTTTTAAGATGCTTTGACAAAGTATCGGTGAGGCATAGAATTTCCAGCATCAAGTGTAAAAGAAATACAAAATCAAGTGTTTTGAAATATGACAAAATACCCTTTGCTTGATTACGGTTAGATAAAGTAGACCCTTCCTCTTTGACATATTTAAGGACTGCAACAACTACTACAAACAAATTCAAAAAACCTACAATTGGTCTAAAATGTGAACCTCATCTAGTATCTCCAGCTCGAACAAGATAAATCTCTTGATTTAACCCACTTCTTGTTTCAGTTTCACCAATACCAATTTCGGATGCCACTCTTTCTTTTTTGCATCTCTCGTATCATATCTTTTCTCTTACAAGACCCACAAACAACACTAACCACCAAACCTAGTTGTTCAAAGAATTCTTCAACATCATCATGTTTCTTTGCAACCGCCACAACCACTAATTGAAGTTGATGTGCAAAACAATGTATATAATGTGCATAACTGTTTTCATTTAAAATCAAAGATTTCAAACCGTTGAATGCACCACTCATATTACTTGCTCCATCATAACCTTTCCCCCTCACCTATATATTTGAAAAAATTAATAAAAAAATATAAGACATAAAAATAAAATTAATAACATGTTAAAGGAATAAATATTTTATGATTTCTCACCTGATCGATAGTGAAGTTGTTGTTGGAAAAAACGGTATCGATGGCGGCTTTAAGAGTCAAAGAGGATGTATCCAACACGTGAACAACTCTGATAAATCTTTCCTTTACGATCCTAAGTCTATCAACATATCTCTAAACTATAGCCGTTTGTTCTTTTTTGGAAACATCACTAGACTCAACAACTAATATACCAAACACATCTTTACAAATTTCATCACAAATAGACTTGATTATCTCTTTTGAAAAGCAATTACCAATATCTTTTTTAATCGTTGAAGAAGTCAACTTTTCATTTTTTGGAGCATTTTATAAGGTATCTTTAAAAATCTTCTCATTATCTTCTCTAATGAAAGATAAGACTTCAAGGAAAAGTCCTTTATTATTAGACTTTTCCGTCTCATCATGTCCACGAAATGTTAATGCATTTTTCAATAAAAATCTACAACTACGGATTGTAGCACGTAATCGTGTTTCATAATTACTTTGCTCAAGTTCAGTTTGCTTTTGCAAAACCTCACCAATAGATTGGTTTTTTCTTAATAACAAATGACACTTTTCTTCGGCCTTATGGTGAGAACTATGAATCTGAACCATATGTTTCTGGAATGATTTGTTTTGCTACAATTGTCAAAGCCTTCGGTTATAAAAGCATCTTTTCCACCTTGACAACCTACCATGTCTCTAAACAAATAGCAACAAAAACAATATTTTTTAATGCTATACTCTAACCATGGAAATTTCGTAAACCATTCCACAACAAAACGTCTTTGCTTCTCACCAAATAAGGTAAATTCAAAATTATGCCCCTTTGGTTGACAAGGTCCTTTAATCAAGTAAGCCCTCCTTATTCCATCCCTTTGATTAGGATTATAAGATCTAATCTTTGGCCTCTCCCCTGGGTCCGAAGGAAGATCATTCAAATCAAAAGAATGTGACACTTTTGGTTTTTGAGTATGCTCCTTAAATTGTGGTTCTTGTAGTTTTGAAATAGGTTCATTAGATTGTGGTTCTTGTTGTCTTGGTGTGTTGATTAGGTTGTGGAACTTGTGTACTTTCATTAGCCCTATTTTTTTTGAAGTTCCTTCACCATTGTTGTCTCCAACATCTAATTTTCTTTTGAAAAATTTGTTAATAGCAACATACAATCAAAATATATCAACAATCAACTCTAATTCTATAACTTGATTTTAAGTTTCAACAACAAATAATCACTAATTATTGACCCTAAGTCTCTAATTTAACAATCTTAATTGGCAATTTCTATTTTTTCAACACAATGCCAAAAAATTGGATTTCAATTAACCTAAAAATAATCACAAAGTTTTTACTTACTTGCTTCATTGTGCACCACTTTGATCAATAATCACCCACCACAGCAGCGTGTCGTCGCAGGGCAGGGAGTAAAACAAAGTCTGAAGTCAAGATTTGTTAATTGTTGGGAATTGGCGTTCATAAGTTTCTTTTTGGTATTAGGCATTGGGCTTTAAGTTTGGGCAATTGGGATACTTATTAATTGGATTATACATTTACAAAAACACACAAAAAAAAGGTAGCCTAAAATATATTTTAGACTTATGGTGCATATAAACAATAATTTCTTGGAAAAAATTTGTATTATTAATTTTTTTGGGGGGCCTCCTGTGATACCCCATGGTCCTTAATTAGATCCGCCTATGGTAGCAAAATAGCCGGTTCCTTAGAAGTTTTTGTAACAAAAGAACTATGGATTTTCCCTGTATCAAAAATAGCTACAACTAGCTACGGAGTAAGATTCGTAGAAAATTATGTAACAAAAAATCTACGGAAAGCCATTCAGTAGCAAAATAGCTACGGAGTAAGATTCCGTAGCACTTTTCCGTAGCTATTCATGATTTTTCCTGTAGTGCTTGTTTCTAGTAACCAGTGGGTGTCGTAGTTTGGAAAGTGGGTGTCGTAGTTTGGAAAGGAGAGAGGAAATTTAAAAGATATAAAACATGTGTGAACAATTGAAATGTGAAAGCATAAGAATTTAAAAGCATCTCTCACAAACTTAATAAATTTAATAATGTCATGTCATATATAGTTATATAATAACAAGGCTTGGGGTAAGCACATCCACTAAATATTACTTATTATATATTAGTATGTAGATTTTATTTCATTTCCAAATATTTCTTATAATTTTTTCATCCATTTAATCAATATATATGTGTAGGTATATTACCTACACATAATTGTTTTTTTATCATGTGTAGGTAATTTCATATTATGTAAATCAAAAATCTTAGAGAGAAAAATCTATTTTATATAAAATGTTACTATATGGTAAAGACCCTAATTTCTTGTAGTGTTTATGTTGATGATGTCATTCTAATGGGAAATGATGATACTAAATTAAATAATTCAACTCTATCTACACAATCAGTTCAACATCAAAGATCTTCTTCCTCTAAATTATTTCTTGGGCATTAATGCAACTCACAAAACAGAAGGGTTGGTGCTTAGTCAAAAAAAGTACACCCTAGATATCTTTAAAGACTGTAGTCAACAAGGTTGTCGACCAAGTGCTTTCCCCATGGAGCAACATCGGTCTAGAAATGAATAGCCCTGATGTTGATAACAGTCAATATCATCGACTGATTGGTCGAATCTTGTATTTACAATTAAGCAGATCGGACATCTCTTATACAATGAATTTGCTCAGCCAATTTGTCTCTAGTCCTTGAAAAACATTTGGATGCTGCCATGTGTATCGTTCGTTACTTAAAAGCCACCCAAGGTCATCGTATTCTTCTTCCAAAAACGTGAGGCCTTGGGCTTACTGACTTCTGTGATGCTGATTGGTTAGGGTATCAAATCTCTAGATGATCTCGAACTGCATGTCTTGTTTTGTTGTGAGGAGCCCCGATTTCATGGGGAACAAAAAACAATCGGTTGTTTCACGTTCTTTCGTTGAAGCTGAATACAGATCAATGGCTACCATCGTAAGCGAGATTCTTTGGATGTGCCCGCCATTGAGTGAACTTAACGTGATTCAAGATGGTCCTACCCAACTTTTCTGTGATAATCAAGCTGGAAGGAAAATAGTCTTCCATGAACATACCAAACATGTTGAAATGGATATTGTTATTTTGTTGAGAGCGAGTTGAGTCGAACGAAATCGTTACAAAATACATCAGCACTACAAATCAAGTGGCTGACATTTTTACTAATACTCTCATTGCCCAGGGTCTATGCTCCTTTTGAGGTAAACTAGGCATTTGTACTCTCCACGCTCCAACTTGAGGGGGAGTGAAAGAATCCGTCCGTTTTATTTATATCTTTCTTTTATTTAGGATATATATTGTTTCGCTTTAAAGATTATCCCTTCCTTTTTTTATCTCGTCTCTTGTATTTATATTATAGGCGTGTTTTCAATCAATCAATTAAGAAGTTTTGATATCTATTACACTGATATCTGAAAACATAAGACCAATATTAATATTGTTGAACTATCTAGTGACAATATATTGTTACTTTTCTTCTAAAATACCATCAAATAGGAACATCAGTTGCTTAATGTGGCTTAAATTATGTTTTTTTACCGGTGCTATTCGTTCATCTTTGGTTATCTACATAGAAATTAGTAAAGGAGTAGTGACAAATTTAACACGTGTATAAATATGGAATTAATTCATTTGGAAAGTACACGTGAACCATGTGACATCCCCATTTTTACGGCTAGAAAAGACCGATTTTTTTATGCTTTATAAAAATCAGAGTATCTCTTTTAATAAAAATGTTGCGGAATTTGTTCCCAGAAAAACATGATAATCGCGTTATCAAAGCATTTCTAAAGAAATATATTTTTATTCACTTTTAAAACATTTGGGATGTCATCGTCAATACAGAAACATAAGTATAAACATAACTTACATTTATTTACACTACTGATCTACATCTCTTTTAAATCTCTTAGTGTAATGTAACTTCATATCGACACCTGTGATATAAATAAACTGAGTGGGCCAGGTTGGGAAACCTGGTGAGTACATAGGGTTTTCAACCCACAATAATATAATTATTATATTTAAACATCAAATAATCGACCCAATTTCCCATTCCCATTATCTTCTTAAGGATTTACCCTAAGGATTAGCTAACCCTCGTTCCTTTATTCCTAAGGATCATCCTAAGGAAACAACATGAAGTCCATTATTGCCAATGACACAGTGGTCAAACGTAGCTGCGCCTGCTAATGTTATCACTTAGGAGCAGCTGCCAGAATTGAGACTTTTTCTATGAGGCGCTTCTGCCGCGGTATTGACCTTTAAACACTACTGTCATGGTCATAAGGCTCTCTATTAGGCACAACTGCCGATACTGTCCTTAGAGCACAGTTGCTAGGACGTTTACCGTAGATCTAAAACATCTACGGGTTGTGGCACAGCTGGCAGTGCTCATCTATAGGGTACTAGGTCCACTGCTGCCAATGTATACCTATAGGGCACTAGGTCCGTACTACTAATGTTCCTCTATTTCAGCTTTTATTCCTCATCATTCATCTACCCATGTTTTACCCAACATATTTTGTAGATATAAAATACTTTATACAGTTTACATCATTTAAAACATGTATAAAAATCTTTCACCAGCATAGACAACAAGTATTCAGACAATATGAACACATAGCACGTAATTTATATTAAAATACTTCATATCTATGTGTAAGATGTGTAACGCCTGTGTTTCCGGGCTTGCCATTTTTAGCAATGTAATAGTCTAGGTTAACCTTTGTAACCCGTTTTGAAATAATAATAATGTATTATTTGAGTATTATGTGTTTTGTGCTTAATTGCTTAATTATGTGGTTTGATTAATTAAGAATAAAAATAAGCGTCGAAATTTAAGTTTGAAATAAACTTGGTATCATTGGATAAAGTTGTAGCGGTCGAAACAAGGATTCCGGAGATATAAGAAATGCCGAAATCCGAGTTATAACGAAGAAGTTATGACCTGTCGAAGTTTTACGGCAAAACCGGCACGGCACCGGGAAGCGTAAATAGTGAATTTAAGATAGAGCGAGATTTAGCCTTATCAATCTAAACAAAAGTTGTAGAATATGTTAAGATAAGAGCGTTAATAAAAAGAACGCCCAAATCTGACTTCGTATGAGGAAGTTATGATTTTTCTAAGATTCGGCTTAGCAGTGCACGACCCAAAACTCGAATTTTAGTTCGAGCGGTTTTTGGCTTAAGCGACCTAAATGAGAGTTGAAGGTCTCATTAATAGGAACTCAACGGTAAAAATATGGACGAAAACGGAGTTCGTATGAAGGAGTTACGAATTCTTCGCGGTCGTTTAACAGTCTAAACACCTCCTACTGTTAAATTTGAGATCGGTCAAGATTTAGCCGACGGAGTCTAAACGAAAGTTGTAGATCTTGATTTTACCTACGCGTGGATATAAAGAACGTCAAAAACGGAGCTCGTATGCGAGAGTTATGATTTTTCTAAGTTCGAAGGCTAACACGCGATAGGGGTGACGTGGCACCACCCAGAATTTGACACGTGGCACCACCAGAAAGCCGCCACATGGACCAACTCGGCGAGTAGGTGTCCCCTACTCGGCGAGTACATCAGATATTTTCACTATAAATAGGATGCGAGGGTTCAGGGTTTATTTGCTCATTTCTTCTCATCTTTGCGCCGAAGCTCTGCATTTTTACCCCCGAAGCCACCCCGAAGCCCCGGTATCATACTCTAGCCCCGAGGCAAGTCCCGAGATCCCGAAGATCCCGAGAAGTGCGGTTCCCGAGTCGAAGCTCTGCCCGCGAGAAGTTCGATTTTTGAGGAGATCTTCCAGATCTGCTGTGGATTACTACTTCTATAAGCCGTAGTGCTGTCCGATCATCTTCTGATCAAGTGAGTGTGTAGTTATTTCCTTCCAAATACAATAATACGAAGTATTATATATAAAATACGTGCTATGTGTATATATTTGGTTGTGTTATGTGTGAATGAGTATTCACTCTCTTCTATCTTACAGATCTGCTTATTTCTTTATGAGATATGTGTTATGTGTGTGTGTGCCTCATCTGTTATGTGATATATGTGTTGATTAAAGCATGCTATACAGGTTTTTAAACTATGTATACAAATGTATATTTTATCTACTAATATGTTGGGTAGAACATGGGTAGACAGTTGGTGTGTAATAAACAGATGAGAGGCCTCGTTGTTGTTTGATTGAGTCATCTAGCGGAGTTTAGATGACGACCACTGGCTATTCTAGACAGTCTTGTGGAAACATTAGCAGGTTCGCCACCTGTAGGTGTTAATGAACTTGGGTGTTCATTCGATGTACTCCATCCCCCTCATGGTTGCCTTATTTGACTTATATTGCTGAGGTACCCCCGAAGCATGTGTTGTCGCCCCGATGAAATATTCTTAGAATAGGTCCCTTATGTTAGTTGTTTTAGGGACATTAAAGTGAGAATAACGGGAATGGGTAATTGGGTTATTGTTGGTTGGTGAAAATTAAATATGATATTTATTGTGGGTTGAAAACCCTATATGCTCACCAGGCTCCCAAGCCTGACCCACTCAGTTTTAAATTGTATTACAGGTAGTGGCGGAAGGGCATGAGATGGATGAACCATCAAGTTGTTTTGTTTACAAGTCTGCATATGTTTATATTTGTTATATGACTTGTAATGTATTCGTTTATGCTTATTGGTCTGTATCGGAACATGACACCCCGAGTTTTGATTATAATGAAAATACATTTCTTTTATGAAATGCTTCGGTAAACAATGTTTTATCATGTTTTGTTTTTGGGAACAAATTCCGCAACTCTTTCAAATCAAAAGGATTTACTCTGAAAATATTTAAAAGCATAAATGAAAATCGGTCTTTTCTGGCCGAGATTTTGGGGATGTCACAGTTGGTATCAGAGCATTAGTTTAAGCGAACTAGGAATTTGTTGGATTTCTAGACTTAAACTTAGAATGCTAAGTGAAGTTTTGAGATGCGTGTCTGTTATGTTTTAGACACGAGCACTAGTTTATTTTAGGAAAGTTGCCTAAAATGCTTTATGTGCTAAATGTTATATTTTGCCATATATGTTATTATTTGTTCGGATCTATGGTCTATTGCCGACCGGATCTAGAAACCTTATGTGTGTAGGATTCTAAGCGTACGTCTACGATATTAGAACTAGCATGTAAACTTTTCGGAGTGATAATGATGATTTGAATATCTATCATGATTGAGGATCTAATTTCGCCTTATTCGGTGTGTAGATCAAAATGGTGAGAACAAGAAGTGGAGTTGGAAATGCTGACGAAAACAGGAATCAACCACCAGTGATTGAGCTAATACCTGTCGTGGCAGCAGCACCAGAGCCAATAACCATGGATGGTGTGCAATTGATGATTCAGACGATGTTGGATCGTCAGATGGATGAAACTAGACGGTTACTTCAACAAAATCGTGAAGAACTGTCGATTCGTGTGGAAGAGCCTGAACTGAATGAAGGGCACTCAGAAGGTGGAAACTTCAGTGGGTCTGTTGGTCCAGCCAACCCACCGATAGTTAGGCAAGATAATCGCGATGGAAGGAATGATGGAATGGGATGCAAGTACAAGGACTTTTTGACTTGCAAACCATCGACCTTCAATGGAAAGGATGATCCGATTGGGGTTATGGATTGGATCTCCGAAATGGAGCTAGCCTTCATGACGTGTGGCTGCAGAGGTAAGTTGCAAACTATCTATGACGTGCGTCAATTCCGAGGTGGAGCCGTTCGTTGGTGGAACACTCTAGGGAAGACCTTAAGCCCTAATGAGCCACTGCAATTGTCATGGGCAGAGTTCTTGGTGCAGTTCAAGCGCAAGTTCTGCTCGGCTCAAAATCTGTTGGAGTTGGAGAATAAGTTTTTGACATTGACAAAGGGTAGCATGTCAGTGGATGAGTACACCAATAACTTCACCGATAAGATGGAGTTTGCCTTGCGTATCGTTCCAGACGAGCTGACAAAGGTGGATCGGTATGCGAAGGGACTTCCATGGGAGTACGAGGTGCCAGTACGTCAGGCACTTACTCTAGAGGCAGCTATCTGGGCTGCCAAGTCTGTGGAGAACATGATCAAGGGGAGAACCACCGTCAAGTTTGAGGTTGGTGAGAAAAGGAAGTTTGAGGGAACATCTGGTTCCAGTAAGAAGAGCAAATTTTCGAAATCTGATTCGAAAAAGTTTGGAGGAAAAGGAGGCGAAGCAAAGTGGTGTGATAAGTGTAAGAAAAAGCACTTTGGGAAATGCAGCGAGGATGTGACCTGCTACAAGTGTGGAAAGGTTGGACATTTTGCCAATGAATGTCCGAACAGCAAAAGGATGTGTTTTGGTTGCAATGAAGAGGGGCACATTTTGAAAGACTGTCCGAAGAAGAAGGAGGCAGCAAAGCCCAACATTCCACCAAAGCCGAAGGCGAGGGCCTTCCAGATGACACTTGAGGCTGCGAAAGATGAAGCTGATGTCGCTTCAGGTACCTTTCTCATAAATGAATTACCTGCTCATATATTGTTTGATTCTGGAGCCAACTACTCCTTTATTTCGCATGAGTTTGGTAGAAAGCTAGCTTTGCCTATTGATAGACTAGATAATGCTTTATTAGTCGAAGTAGCTAGTGGCAAGTTTGTACCTGTTAGCCATCGTATGAAAAACGTCTTGATCGACCTTAATGGGAATAAGTTTCACGAGGCGTTATTGCCTATCGAACTTAATGGTTTCGACATCGTCTTGGGAATGGATTGGCTTAGCGCCAATGATGCCGATATTTTATGCAAGAAAAAGATAGTTAAAGTAAACCCGCCTGGAAAAGATTCGTTTATGGTGTATGGGGACAAACGGCGAGTGAATTCTGGGATCATTTCTCTAATGAAAGCCAGAAAGTGTTTGACCAAGGGATGTACATCATATTTAGCATTTGTGATTGATGCTAAGAAGGAAAAGAAGGTGATGCAGAGCATTCCAGTGGTGTGTGATTTTCCGGAAGTGTTCCCCGAGGATCTTCCTGGATTACCACCTGATAGACAAGTGGAGTTTAGAATAGACTTGTTACCAGGAACCACGCCAATAGCAAAAGCACCTTATCGATTAGCACCGACGGAGATGAAGGAGCTGATGATGCAACTTCAGGAGTTGTTGGACAAAGGTTTCATTAGACCTAGTTCATCGCCCTGGGGAGCTCCGGTGTTATTTGTAAAGAAGAAAGATGGAAGTATGAGAATGTGCATCGATTACAGAGAGCTGAACAAGGCAACAATAAAGAATAGATATCCGTTGCCGAGGATTGATGACCTGTTTGATCAATTGCAAGGTTCGAGCTATTTCTCGAAGATCGATCTTAGGTCAGGATATCATCAGCTGAAAGTAAGAGAGCAAGATATCGAGAAGACTGCATTCAGAACTAGATATGGACACTACGAGTTCTTGGTTATGTCGTTTGGACTAACCAATGCTCCAGCAGCGTTCATGGATTTGATGAATAGGGTTTGTAACCCGTTCCTTGATAAATCCGTGATAGTGTTCATAGACGACATTCTGATTTACTCGAAAAGCCAGGAGGAGCATGGCAGACACTTGCGAGAAGTGTTAGAAGTTTTGAAGCGGGAGAGGCTTTATGCAAAGTTCTCCAAATGTGATTTTTGGATTCGTGAAGTCCAATTCTTGGGTCATGTGGTCAACCAAGAAGGGATAATGGTTGATCCAGCGAAGATCGAAGCTGTGACGAAGTGGGAACAACCGAAAAGTCCCACGGAGATTCGAAGCTTTTTAGGATTAGCCGGATATTACCGCAGGTTTATCCAAGGCTTTTCTTCGATTGCTACTCCATTGACAGCTTTGACCCACAAAGGAGCTACTTATGCTTGGAGTGAGAAGCATAAAGAAGCATTCGAGAAGTTAAAGAAGAAGCTATGCGAGACACCGATACTTTCTCTACCCGATGGAGTTGAAGACTTCGCTGTTTATAGCGATGCGTCTGGTGTTGGATTGGGTTGTGTTTTGACCCAAAGAGAAAAGGTGATAGCATATGCGTCTCGACAGCTGAAAGAGCATGAAAAGAATTACCCAACTCATGATTTGGAGTTGGCAGCGGTAGTTTTTGCTCTAAAAATATGGAGGCATTACCTCTATGGCACGAAGTGCAAACTTTTCACTGATCATAAGAGTCTCCAATACCTCTTTAATCAGAAAGAATTGAATATGAGGCAACGACGCTGGCTAGAATTACTTAAAGACTACGACTGCGAGATACTTTACCACCCCGGTAAAGCTAATGTTGTTGCTGATGCTCTCAGTCGGAAAGTCAATCTTGAAAGGAAGAGGCCAAGAGCGTTGAGAATTGAAGTTGTCTCGACTATTGTGGAAAGTATAAAGAAGCCTCAAGAGGAAGCTTCTGAGAAAAATGACCGAAAGGAGGAACGTTTGGGTAAAACGTTGGTGTTTGGTACTAACGGTCATGGACTGAAGGTATTCCAAGATCGTATTTGGGTACCTAAGTCAGGAGGAATTAGGGACCTTCTGATGGAAGAAGCTCACAAAACCATGTACTCAATTCATCCGGGTAGCACTAAAATGTATAGGGACCTGAAACCCTACTACTGGTGGCCGACGATGAAGCTTGATGTTGCAAAGTATGTGGCCGAGTGTGTGACTTGTGCGAGAGTCAAGACACAACATCAGAAACCTTACGGGAGTTTAGAACCTTTGCCTGTGCCTATGGGTAAGTGGGAAGACATTGCTATGGATTTTGTCACTAAACTGCCCAGAACAAAGAATGGTCACTACATGATTTGGGTGGTCGTTGATCGATTCACTAAGAGTGCGCATTTCATAGCGGCCAGGGAGAAATGGTCTATGGAGAAGCTTGCGAATTCCTACGTGAAGGAAATTGTGAGGCTTCACGGTGTTCCGTTAACAATTGTGTCGGATCGTGATAGCCGTTTCACATCAAGGTTTTGGAAAAGTCTACAAGAGGAAATGGGTACCAAGTTATGTTTAAGCACAGCTTACCATCCGCAGACTGATGGTCAGAGTGAAAGAACAATACAAACACTTGAAGATATGCTGAGAGCATGTACCTTGGAATTCCTAGGTAATTGGGATGAACATTTACCATTGGTAGAATTTTCCTATAATAATAGTTTTCACTCGAGCATTAAGATGGCACCTTATCAAGCTTTGTATGGACAGAAGTGTCGTACGCCGTCTTGTTGGCTTGAGGCTGGGGAAAAGCAGTTTATGGGACCGGAGTTGGTTCATCAAACTGCTGAAAAGTTGAAAATAATTAGGGAAAGAATGTTAGCGGCTCAGGATCGTCAAAAGAGCTATGCTGACAAGAAGCGGAGACCGATAACCTTTGAGGTTGGGGATTCGTTTTGCTTAAAGTCTCGCCGTGGAAGGGACTTATAAGATTTGGAAAAAGGGGAAAGTTGAGTCCAAGGTTTATTGGACCGTTTAAAGTCCTTCAGAGGATTGGGAATCAAGCATACAAGCTCGAATTACCCGAAGAACTGAATGGAATTCACAACACCTTTCATGTGTGTTATTTGAGGAAGTTCACGGGAGAAGTTCCCGATATAATTCCAATTTCTGAATTGAGAATTGATGAGAACAAAAGGTTGATTGAAGAACCAGAGGCAATTGTTGACCGAAAGACTAAGAAGTTGCGACGCAAAATGGTTGGGTTAGTGCTTGTCCGATGGAAACACGCGAATGGGCCGAATCTCACCTGGGAGACGGAGAGTGACATGTTGCGTCGCTATCCGCATTTGTTTGTTGATGTGTGATTCCGGGGACAGAATCATTCTAAGGTGGAGAGAATTGTAACGCATGTGTTTCCGGGCTTGCCATTTTTAGCAATGTAATAGTCTAGGTTAACCTTTGTAACCCGTTTTGAAATAATAATAATGTATTATTTGAGTATTATGTGTTTTGTGCTTAATTGCTTAATTATGTGGTTTGATTAATTAAGAATAAAAATAAGCGTCGAAATTTAAGTTTGAAATAAACTTGGTATCATTGGATAAAGTTGTAGCGGTCGAAACAAGGATTCCGGAGATATAAGAAATGCCGAAATCCGAGTTATAACGAAGAAGTTATGACCTGTCGAAGTTTTACGGCAAAACCGGCACGGCACCGGGAAGCGTAAATAGTGAATTTAAGATAGAGCGAGATTTAGCCTTATCAATCTAAACAAAAGTTGTAGAATATGTTAAGATAAGAGCGTTAATAAAAAGAACGCCCAAATCTGACTTCGTATGAGGAAGTTATGATTTTTCTAAGATTCGGCTTAGCAGTGCACGACCCAAAACTCGAATTTTAGTTCGAGCGGTTTTTGGCTTACGCGACCTAAATGAGAGTTGAAGGTCTCATTAATAGGAACTCAACGGTAAAAATATGGACGAAAACGGAGTTCGTATGAAGGAGTTACGAATTCTTCGCGGTCGTTTAACAGTCTAAACACCTCCTACTGTTAAATTTGAGATCGGTCAAGATTTAGCCGACGGAGTCTAAACGAAAGTTGTAGATCTTGATTTTACCTACGCGTGGATATAAAGAACGTCAAAAACGGAGCTCGTATGCGAGAGTTATGATTTTTCTAAGTTCGAAGGCTAACACGCGATAGGGGTGACGTGGCACCACCCAGAATTTGACACGTGGCACCACCAGAAAGCCGCCACATGGACCAACTCGGCGAGTAGGTGTCCCCTACTCGGCGAGTACATCAGATATTTTCACTATAAATAGGATGCGAGGGTTCAGGGTTTATTTGCTCATTTCTTCTCATCTTTGCGCCGAAGCTCTGCATTTTTACCCCCGAAGCCACCCCGAAGCCCCGGTATCATACTCTAGCCCCGAGGCAAGTCCCGAGATCCCGAAGATCCCGAGAAGTGCGGTTCCCGAGTCGAAGCTCTGCCCGCGAGAAGTTCGATTTTTGAGGAGATCTTCCAGATCTGCTGTGGATTACTACTTCTATAAGCCGTAGTGCTGTCCGATCATCTTCTGATCAAGTGAGTGTGTAGTTATTTCCTTCCAAATACAATAATACGAAGTATTATATATAAAATACGTGCTATGTGTATATATTTGGTTGTGTTATGTGTGAATGAGTATTCACTCTCTTCTATCTTACAGATCTGCTTATTTCTTTATGAGATATGTGTTATGTGTGTGTGTGCCTCATCTGTTATGTGATATATGTGTTGATTAAAGCATGCTATACAGGTTTTTAAACTATGTATACAAATGTATATTTTATCTACTAATATGTTGGGTAGAACATGGGTAGACAGTTGGTGTGTAATAAACAGATGAGAGGCCTCGTTGTTGTTTGATTGAGTCATCTAGCGGAGTTTAGATGATGACCACTGGCTATTCTAGACAGTCTTGTGGAAACATTAGCAGGTTCGCCACCTGTAGGTGTTAATGAACTTGGGTGTTCATTCGCTGTACTCCATCCCCCTCATGGTTGCCTTATTTGACTTATATTGCTGAGGTACCCCCGAAGCATGTGTTGTCGCCCCGATGAAATATTCTTAGAATAGGTCCCTTATGTTAGTTGTTTTAGGGACATTAAAGTGAGAATAACGGGAATGGGTAATTGGGTTATTGTTGGTTGGTGAAAATTAAATATGATATTTATTGTGGGTTGAAAACCCTATATGCTCACCAGGCTCCCAAGCCTGACCCACTCAGTTTTAAATTGTATTACAGGTAGTGGCGGAAGGGCATGAGATGGATGAACCATCAAGTTGTTTTGTTTACAAGTCTGCATATGTTTATATTTGTTATATGACTTGTAATGTATTCGTTTATGCTTATTGGTCTGTATCGGAACATGACACCCCGAGTTTTGATTATAATGAAAATACATTTCTTTTATGAAATGCTTCGGTAAACAATGTTTTATCATGTTTTGTTTTTAGGAACAAATTCCGCAACTCTTTCAAATCAAAAGGATTTACTCTGAAAATATTTAAAAACATAAATGAAAATCGGTCTTTTCTGGCCGAGATTTTGGGGATGTCACAAGATGAAAGTAACCATGCACTCACCTGAAAAGGTGGTGATTCTGCCTTCGAACAGCGCTTCGTTATCTCAAAACAATTATCCCTCGATAAAACCTAGTATCATTATCACTAGGGTTTAGTCTAACGTTAACCGTGACTAATTAATAGTCTAGCTATTATTATTATTATTATTATTATTATTATTATTATTATATAAGCATTAAACAACACTCTATATAACTCATAATAACAGCCCAAATAATTATTTTAAGGTCCTAATAATGTTACTCTATTAAAACATAAGCTATACTAAAGATAGGTTAGACGTAGCTCACTTACAGCGAGTTTTTCTCAAAACCGGGCTCCGCTGGAGCAGCGTTCCTGAGCCGAAAGGCTCTTCTTCTCGGAGCCGTCGGGCGCTCCGGGGCTTCCGCCTCGTGCTAGGGAGGTTCCCTAGGCTTTTCGGGGGGTTTCAGGGCTAGAGATAAGTTCTAGAGAGAGAGGGGAGTGAGGCGAGGTGTGAGGAATGAAGAGGGCTTCACCTCTTATTTATAGGAGGATGGAGGGTCACTCACGTCGTGAGCCAGGCTGGCTATAGCCAGGCGCAGCCTGGTGCTGACACGTGGCATCGCACACAGGGTGGAAATCAGCCGATTTTAAAAAATTCATAACTTTCACATACGAGCTCCGTTTTCGACGTTCTTTATATCCACGCGTAGGTAAAAACAAGATCTACAACTTTCATTTAGACTCTGTTGGCTAATTCTCGACCGATCTTAAATTTAACAGTACAAGGAGATTAGACTGCTAAATGACCGCGAAGAATTCGTAACTCCCTCATACGGACTCCGTTTTCGTTTGTCTTTTTACCGTTGAGTTCCTATTAATGAGATTTTCAACTCTCATTTAGGCTGTGTAAGCCAAAAACCGCTCGAATTAAAATTCGAGTTTCGAGCCGTGCACTGCTATGCCAAATCTTAGAAAAATCATAACTTCATCATACGAAGTCAGATTTAGGCGTTCTTTTTTTTTGTATGTTCTCGGTTTAATGTATACTATAAATTTTGTTTAGATCACTAAGGCTAAAAAGTCCTCTATCTTAAATTCACTATTTACGTCTCCCGGTGCCGTGCCGGTTTTGCCGAAAAACTACGACGGGCCATAACTTCTTCGTTATAACTCGGATTTCAGCATTCTTTATACGTACGGAAACCTTGAGACATATTCTACAACATGGTTAAGACTATTTATTATAAATAATCTTTTGCCGAAAAGTCGTTTTCGACCCCTATTATCTCTAAATTGACTAGCCCGGATCTACGCGCGTTACAAACCACTTGTAGTGACATCTGGTGTCCGGAAGGCGATGGAGCAACAAATTTTGTTGTCGATGCTTGTTTCTAGTAGCTGTCTTAGTTTGGAAATGAGAGAGGAAATTTTAAAGATATAAAACATGTGTGAACAATTGAAATGTGAAAGCATAAGAATTTAAAAGCATCTAGTCTCACAAACTTAATAAATTTAATAATGTCATGTCATATATAGTTATATAATAACAAGGCTTGTGGTAAGCACATCCACTAAATATTACTTATTATATATTAGTATGTAGATTTTATTTCATTTCCAAATATTTCTTATAATTTTTTCATCTAAAAGAGTATAATCTATATATTAATATTTTTTTTTGAGGTCGTAAAACAACATAAAAGGAAAAGTGAAGAAAAAGTTTAATATATATCTTTATATTATGGTAATAAAAAAAACAATAACAACTAAACTCAAATAGTAAGGTAATTCGTAATTTCGTAATCATAACACAAGAGTCATTCCAAATCAGTTGAAAACGTATCATTACATACTCGAATGTAAAATACGCATTACAGAGCAAGAAGTGTCGAAGGCGGATCAAGGACCGATGTCCACCGGAGGTATGGCCGGTGTGGAGAGATCTTCGGTGTGGGAGGATGCAATCGTGAAAGGGAAAAAGCGAATGGAGGCGATGAATGTATTCTCAAATTAGAAGGGGTATTTTTAGGTCTTTCTGGAAAAGAGATGAAAAAGTTTTTTTTGCGGTTCTTTTGTCTTCCAGAAAACAAACAATCTTTTTGGTAAATATCTACCTGCCGGCAGATGTAAGCGCACAAAAAGTCTTTTTGCCAAAAAACAAATGAGCCCTAAGTGTCTCTTCGTTTAGAGAGGAGAAAGGAAATTTTAAATAACTAAAACATGTGTGAACAGTTGAAATGTGAAAGCATAAGAATTTAAAAGCATCTACATGCCTCACAAGCTAAATAAATTTAATAATGTCTTGTCATATATAGTTATATAATAACAAGGCTTGGGATAAGCACATACACTAAGTACGAGTACATACTTATATATTAATATGTAGATGTTATCTCATTTCCAAAAATTTCTTATAATTTTTTTTCAATTAAAAGAGTATAATCTGTATTGATTTTTTTTTGAAGTCGTAAATAAACATAAAAACTTCATATCAGAAAAAGTGAAGCAAAAGTTTACTATATATGTTAATATTATGCTAATAAAAAAAACGATAACATCTGAACTCTAATAGTCACATAATTCGTAATCAAAACACATCAGTCATTCCAAATTAGTTGAAAACGTATCAAAACATACCCAAATGTAAAATACGACTTAAATCCTCTGATGATAAATGGACCATTAATGATAAAAATTAAAAAAAAAAAAAAAAAAAAAAAAAAAACAAAGCAAGGATCGTCCCTCTTCACAAATTTTATGTGGGGCCTGAAGATGGCTATAAATAACACACATCCTTAATTTGAGAATTACATACAGACACAATTGGTTCTTTTTTTTTTTTCTGACATCAAAAGAGTTTTTCTTAAAAGCTTTTCCAAGAAATTGTATCTGATTATTTAGTGTCAGACATGGAATCACTCCAGAAAGAGATTGTTTTGGTAGAGAAAGTGTGTGAGATTTATCACAAAATTTCAAAGCTTGAAAATCTGAAACCCTCCGAAGATGTTGATAGCCTGTTCACTGAGCTGGTCCGCACATGCATCCCACCCTGTTCTATAAACATATCCAGTCTCCCGGCCAATATTCAAGAAATAAGGTCAAAGCTCATAAGACTTTGTGGTGAGGCTGAAGGCCATCTTGAAGCCCACTTCTCCACCATTTTAGGTTCTTTCCCAAATCCACTTCACCATCTAAAAGAATTCCCTTACTACTTCAATTACCTGAAGCTTAGCCGTCTTGAGTTTGACATTCTTACTGAACACTATTCTGCATTTGGACAAGCCCCTAAGCGTCTTGCCTTTGTGGGTTCTGGCCCCTTGCCTCTCACATCTATTGTATTAGCCTCTTATCATCTCAAGGACACCATTTTTCACAACTATGACATAGACTCTTCCGCAAATTTGATGGCCTCTCATCTTGTTTCCTCTGATTCTGATTTGTCCCAAAGAATGGTATTCCACACTGCCAATATAATGGATGTGACAGATGAGTTGAAGGGATATGATGTCATTTTCTTGGCTGCACTTGTAGGGATGGATGTTGATGAGAAGGTTAAGGTGATTGATCATTTGGCAAAGTACATGGCCCCAGGTGCTTTGCTCATGCTGAGGAGTGCTCATGGTGCCCGTGTCTTTCTCTATCCAGTGGTAGAAGCACAACAACTTCAAGGGTTCGAAGTTCTCTCCGTTTTTCATCCAAATGATGACGTCATCAATTCAGTCGTGATTTCACGTAAGATTGCAGATCCTGTTAACATTGATAATGGTGATAATCATCATCATCACCATGAGTTGGGGATCGAGTCCCTCATGCCATTGAGTTGCAAGTATTGTGAGTTGCAAGCTTTCAACAATCCTCTTGGCCAGATGAAAATGATTGATAATTAGATCTCATTCTACGTTAAATAGGATTGGTATTCATATAAACTTATCGTATGTGCTTGCTTGAAAGTGTGAGAATGGATTTGATTGTCTCGGTTTTCTCTTATCTTACTGAAATTTTTGGAAATAAAGAACACTATATTATGTTTTATATCATCGGCCTATTTATAAACTGTTGATTCAAAAACTCATTTACCTTTTCACTAAATTATAGTTCCTTCTATAATATCCTCTGTAGCTTAAGAAAGAAGCCCTTACACTACCACGGAATTCAAAGGAATATATACACTCTTGGAACGTGTCAGCTGGCAAGAGAGGAAATTATGCTTAAATCTAAGTTCTGACTATGTTCAAAGAAATATTTACACCACCACGGAATTCAAAGAGATATGAAGACACAAGAAAATGAACTTTCAACACTAGTAGTGATTGTAACTTACTATGTTCTGATTCATCAGTTATGCTTAAATCTAAGTTCTTATGGTGCTAAAATGATCATAAAGCTGCATGTAAATACAAAGGAATGTCTATTTGTGTAGAGGAATTAATGACAATCATTAACACTATGAAATATATCGACTGTTAGCGCAACCACATTATGAGCTTCTTTCAAGAGCTTATTGCGTCAAACAACCTTTTTAATGTCAAAAAAGGTATTGTGGGAGCTTATTACTTAGTACAAATTTTGTGAATACAAGGCTTGGAACCATTCATAAATGTCCCTACAGGTATGTGACTTAATGGGAAAACCACATCACACCTATGAAAATGAATTTAGCATTAAAAGGCATATCTTAACGCATGTTTACAGAGAGTCAAGATCAAATAAGAAGGAAAATTTTGGTAGGAAGGTAAGAAATTTTTTATATGCATATTTTCGTAGCAAAAAAATGGAATGAATCATTAGATGATTCAAAAGAAAAAATGCCAAAAAAAACACCTTTATGATTCATTTTTAGATAAATCAAGAAAAAAATTCACTTTTATGACAATTTTAATGAATATCAACAAAATCATCATAAAAGTGAAACATCGAAATGTTTTTTCGAGATTTTTTTTGGTGAATCATGTTATTATTGATTAATTTGTTTTGTTCGCCAAAAAAATAAGTTGAAAAAATATTTTCTTACCTTCCAACCAAAAAATTTTGATTACCGATCTATATCCTGTTTACAGAAGTATCAAAACACAAAAGTTGAATATTTCGAACCTATATTTTTTGAAATTCGATACATCCACATAGGGAGAAAACATTAATAGTAGTATGGGCGGAGCCAAATTTTTGGAATAAGGGGGGGGGGGTTTACATTGTAATAACATAACAAAATATATTTATAACTAAATAGCGTAATATGGTTAGTAAACTTGAACTAAAAATATTGGCTTTTCGATATTTCTAATCACGTTAGGTTGTAGGCAGGTATTGTGACGATATTTTTCTATGTTTATCATTAACCGGATGCAATTGTGGTTATTAACATCTTATTTTGGAACAGAAAAAAAAAATCACGGTTCGTTGTTTCTTACGATTTACCTTATATTTATAATAAATTAAATTACTAGTTATAATAATGTTACTAATTGGAAATTAGAAAAAAGTTAGAATGTATAGAAAAGTATAAATAACCTTAACTTGGAGATTGGAGTAGAGAAGCAACACTAAATTTCCAAAATAATTAACTGTGGATTGGGATTTATGGTAAATAATGATTTAAATTGATAAGAGGGGCTATGGGGTTTAATTATCAAATTCAATATGGGCCTTTTCAGTTGCAGTTAAAGTAGATTAGAATTTACTTCAATTAGAAAAGTTCGGGGAGACACTGCATCATCCAGCTGCCCGCCCGTACTATCTCCACTACCGAGCACCATGAGGATTACTAAACGGGAGAACCTTCTAATGCAGAAACTATTAACGGTTATGAATCCTCTCAAGAAAATTTTAAGAAAAATTCTCCTTCGGAGTTGCTCCCCTACAATGTTCCGAAATCCCAATACCTCACTAAGTACTATGCATACTGCTTCAATATTTCACTAATACTCCACATATTGCCTCAACAAAGTGAACTATTAAAACATTTATCACCTTGATTTAATAAAAATTTATCGAACACTATGAAGGAATCTGTCCATTTTATCTATATCTTTCTTTTATTTAGGATATCTTGTTTAGCTTTATTGAGTATCCCTTCCTATTTTATCTAGTATCTTGTATTTATATTATGGACATGTTTTCAATCTATCAATTAAGAAGTTTTGATATCTATTATGGTATCAGTTGCAAACCTCCCTATCATGACCAAGCCTAGATATGAGAGTGGCGTTGTCAAAGATGGCACAAGTGGCAAGCAGATCGATGTCAACTCCGTCTATTACATGCATGCATCTGATTATCCAAAACATATTCATTTTAATGATCTTCTTTATAACAACTATGGTTATTGGAAGGAAAATATGCAAAATTTCATTTTCACAAAAAACAAAATCAGCTTTGTTGATGGAACGTTGGAGATGCCTGAGGATGGAACTCCCCATCTGATGATATGGAGAAGGTGTGATGCCATGACCAAGGGATGGCTCACCACCACCATGGAGAAAGAAATCAGAAGTAGTGTCAAGTATGCCAAGAATGCCAGAGAAATATGGGAAGATGAACAACAAAGGGCCATCAGAAGAAGTGTGAAGCCAACACCAATTTTTAGGACAACCTACCACCTCGTTGCTAAAGATGAACAACAAAGTGCCATCATTTAGCTGAAGAAGCATTGTATAAACTTCTTCCTTTCAAGCATTCTCACAAAATGAAGACAAAGATCGTGGTTCGAGTAAAAACGGAAGATGAAAATAGTATAAGCAATATGGTATGAATGGCGAAGCGATCCGCTGCACATTTTGCAAAAAATATGGGCACAAATATGAAGTTTGTTTTGAACATATCGACTATCTGGAATGGTGGCCAGACAAGAATAAAAGAAATGGCGAAAGTCAACCAACGGAGACTAAAGTTAGACCAAATGTGGCAGAAGTCAGTGTGAATTCAAGTCCATTCCCATATGCAAGATTGGTGAAGCACTTATCTACTAATTATTCCACCTCTGAGTAGATGGTAAGACAAAATTGAACAATGATTGGGTTGTGGACCCTGATTTTTTTTATAGTAATGGACAAAACACTCCCTTGATAATATCATAATTCCTCATGGTGAAAAATTCAGAATAACAGGGGTTGGAACGACCACCATAACCAAAGATTTAAAATTGGAAAATGTCCTTTACATACCCTCGTTCAAAACTAACCTATTTTGTGGTAGATAACTAATAAAGGGTCTCAATTGTGCTGTGGCATTCTTTCATGACTTTTATGTTATACAGGACTTAGTTACGAAGAGAGTGATTGACACGGGTTAGTGTAAATATGGTATTTATTGCATGAAGTATGGAATAAGTGGAGGGGTGGAGATGGCAGTCTCAAAAGATGGACAATGATACATGAGATTAGGGCATGCGTCTAAAGAGAAACTTCGTTAAAGTGAGTGTTTGTCTAAATCCAACAACTCCATGGAAAAAAAGTTATGTGATTCTTGTATAAAGCCCAAAAAACCTCATTTACCTTTTCCTAGTTAAATAAAAATGATTGATTGTTTTGAATTAATGCATTGCGACATATCGGGAAGTTATCGTGTACCGTCTACGTCTAGAGCATGTTACCTTTTTACTATTTTTGACGATTTTAGTTATGCAATCGGGGTATGTTTGATTAAGCACAAAAATGTGGCTAGTGAATGTTTGCTTATTTTTTACATGGTAAAAACTCAATTTGGAAAAGAGATTAATTTTTACATGGTAAAAACTCAATTTGGAAAAGAGATTAAAAGATTACAGAGTGACATCGAAGGAGAGTTAACTTCTAACTTCAGGCAAGCACTTTATGCTAAACATGGCATCATTCTTAAAACATCTTGTGCCCACACCCCGCAACAAAATGGGGTGGTAAAACGAAAGCACAAACACGTCCTCGAAATAGCTTGTGCTATTTGGTTTAGGCCAACCTACCGGTTAGATTTTGGGGAGAGTGTATCATGACAACCACTTACGTCATTAATAGACTTCGTTTGAAGTCTATAAAGAACAAAACCCCATTTGAAATTGTGTTCAAACAAAATCCCACATATGACCACATGCGAGTATTTGAATGTCTTGCAAACGTCATAAAAAAAGATAGGAGGAGATAAATTTGAAGTAAGGGGGAGAACCCCTATCAACATTGGTTATCCTCAAGATCAGAAAGTTTATCGAGTTTCTGACTTGGTAGATCGAAAGATAAATGTCTTTTGAGATGTGGTGTTCATATAAAGCAACTTTCATTTCAAAAATATAACTTTAGAAAATAAAGACGATGAAGACTTGTTTATAAATATTATTGATGATGAGGTCAACATACCTGAAGCAAGCCTTGCAAACGACGATGAATGACCAGAAAACAGATGTTGATCAAACGTTGGTAAGTGACGAACAAGCTTTGAATTTTGTCCCTACAGGTGGAAATTATGCCCTTACCGTTGATCATGGTTGTTCAGAAACCACTGAAAATATTATAGTGAATAAAGAGCTGATGAACATGACTCTTATAAGACGCAGTTAAAGGGTCAAAACTCAACCAAATCATCTTAATGATTTCACTACGAGACTGCCTCCCTACATAGACCACACTCGACCCGAAGCCAGTCACCACAGCTCAAAGGTAAACCCTCTGTCTAACATTGTTTCTTATGAAAACATTTATAAATCTCACAAATGTTATCTACCTTCCATCACTGAACATGATGAGCCAAGAAACTATCACCATGCCCTAAAGATGCTCGGTGGCAAGAAGTCTTGCAAAATGAAATCAATGCTCTAGAATGAAACGGGGCATGGACTCTTGAGAATTTTCCTCATGGAAAACGAGAGATTATTTCAAAATGTGTGTACAAAATCAAGTTCATGCCAACTCGAGAATTGGATCATTACAAAGCCCGCCTTGTTGGGAAAGGTTTTACACAGATGGAAGGGGTCGACTTCCACAAGACTTTTTATCCTGTTACTAAGTTAGTCACTGTTCACGGTCGTGGAAGATAAGAAAGATTGGTCCATCCATCAACTAGATGTAAATAACGCCTTTCTTCATAGCTATTTACAAGAGGAAGTTTATATGAAGATCCCTCAAGGCTTTTTCAGAAACAAAGAAACTCGGATTTGTCGTCTAAAATAAATCACTTTATGGTCTTCGTCAAGCACCTTGAAACTGGTATCAAAAGTTCACTTGAGCCATAGTGAACATCGTTTTCAAAGAAGCCAGATCATTCACTCCTCGTCTACAAAACATACATCTCCTTTATCGATGTTCTTATTTATGTTGATGATGTCATTCTAATGGGGAATGATGATACTAAATTAAATAATTCAAACTCCATCTACACAACCAGTTCAGCATCAAAGATTTTCTCCCTCTAAATTATTTCTTGGGCATCGATGCAACTCACAAAATAGAAGGTTTGGTGCTTAGTAAAAAAAAGTACACCCTAGATATCTTTAAAGACAGTAGTCAAAAAGGTTGTCGACCAAGTGCTTTCCCCACGGAGCAGAATCGGTCTAGAAACGAATAGCCCTCATGTTGATAAAACTCAATATCAACGACTGATTGGTCGACTCTTGTATTTACAATTAACCAGATTGGACATCTCTTATACAGTGAATTTGCTCAGCCAATTTGTCTCCAGTCCTTGAAAAACATTTGGATGCTGCCATGTGTATCGTTCGTTACTTAAAAGCCACCCAAGGTCAAGGTATTCTTCTTCCAAAAACGGGAGGCCTTGGGCTTACTGACTTCTGTGATGCTGTGATGCTGATTGGTTGGGGTATCAAATCTGTAGACGATCTCGAACTGCATGTCTTGTTTTGTTGTGAGGAGCCCCAATTTCATGTCGATAAAAAAAAAACAATCGGTTGTTTCACGTTCTTTCGTTGAAGGTGAATACGGAGCAATGGCTACCACTATAACAGAGATTCTTTGGATGCGCCGGCTATTGAGTGAACTTAACGTGATTCAAGATGGTCCTACCCAACTTTTCTGTGATAATCAATCTGCAAGGCAAATAGTCTTCCATGAACATACCAAACATGTTGAAATGGATATTGTTATTTTGTTGAGAGCGAGTTGAGTCTAACGAAATCGTTACAGAATACATCAGCACTACAAATCAAGTGGCTGACATTTTTACTATTACTCTCATTGCCCAGGGTCTATGCTCCTTTTGAGGCAAACTAGGCATTGGTACTCTCCATGCTCCAGCTTGAGGGGGAATGAAAGAATCCGTCCGTTTTATTTATATCTTTTTTTTATTTAGGATATATTGTTTAGCTTTAAAGATTATCCCTTCCTATTTTATCTTGTCTCTTGTATTTATATTATGGACGTGTTTTCAATCAATCAATTAACAAGTTTTGATATCTATTACACGGATATCTGAAAACACAAGACCAATATTAATATTGTTGAGCTATCTAGTGACAATATATTGTTACTTTTCTTCTAAAATACCATCAGATAGGAACATCAGTTGCTAGAAGTGGCTTAAATTATGTTTTTTTTACAGGTGCTATTTGTTCATCTTTGGTTATCTACATAGAAATTAGTAAATGAGTAGTGACAAAACCCGTGTATAAATATGGAATTAATTCATTTGTAAAATACACGTGAACCACTTGTAGTGACATATGGTGTCCGGAAGGCGAGGGAGCAACAAATTTTGTTGTCGATGCTTGTTTCTAGTAACTGTCTTAGTTTGGAAATGAGAGAGGAAATTTTAAAGATATAAAACATGTGTGAACAATTGATATGTGAAAGCATAAGAATTTAAAAGCATCTAGTCTCACAAACTTAACAAATTTAATAATGTCATGTCATATATAGTTATATAATAACAAGGCTTGGGGTAAGCACATCCACTAAATATTACTTATTATATATTAGTATGTAGATTTTATTTCATTTCCAAATATTTCTTATAATTTTTTCATCTAAAAGAGTATAATCTATATATTGATATATTTTTTTTGAGGTTGTAGAACAACATAAAAGGAAAAAGTGAAGAAAAAGTTTAATATATATCTTTATACTATGGTAATAAAAAAAAACAATAACAACTAAACTCAAATAGTAAGGTAATTCGTAATTTCGTAGTCATAACAGAAGAGTCATTCCAAACCAGTTGAAAACGTATCATAACATACTCGAATGTAAAATACGCATTACAGTCCTCGCCTGATAAATGGACCATTAATGATATAAAAAAATTAATAAAAACTCCATGTTTTTAGTGGTCTAATGAACTTATAATATTTGGTGTTGCTGTCAAATAAAAAACAGAGCAAGGATCGTCCCTCTTCACAAATTTTATGTGGGGCCTGAAGATGGCTATAAATAACACACATCCTTAATTTGAGAATTACATACAGACACAATTGGTTCTTTTTTTTTTCTGACATCAAAAGAGTTTTTCTTAAAAGCTTTTCCAAGAAATTGTATCTGATTATTTAGTGTCAGACATGGAATCACTCCAGAAAGAGATTGTTTTGGTAGAGAAAGTGTGTGAGATTTATCACAAAATTTCAAAGCTTGAAAATCTGAAACCCTCCGAAGATGTTGATAGCCTGTTCACTGAGCTGGTCCGCACATGCATCCCACCCTGTTCTATAAACATATCCAGTCTCCCGGCCAATATTCAAGAAATAAGGTCAAAGCTCATAAGACTTTGTGGTGAGGCTGAAGGCCATCTTGAAGTCCACTTCTCCACCATTTTAGGTTCTTTCCCAAATCCACTTCACCATCTAAAAGAATTCCCTTACTACTTCAATTACCTGAAGCTTAGCCGTCTTGAGTTTGACATTCTTACTGAACACTATTCTGCATTTGGACAAGCCCCTAAGCGTCTTGCCTTTGTGGGTTCTGGCCCCTTGCCTCTCACATCTATTGTATTAGCCTCTTATCATCTCAAGGACACCATTTTTCACAACTATGACATAGACTCTTCCGCAAATTTGATGGCCTCTCATCTTGTTTCCTCTGATTCTGATTTGTCCCAAAGAATGGTATTCCACACTGCCAATATAATGGATGTGACAGATGAGTTGAAGGGATATGATGTCATTTTCTTGGCTGCACTTGTAGGGATGGATGTTGATGAGAAGGTTAAGGTGATTGATCATTTGGCAAAGTACATGGCCCCAGGTGCTTTGCTCATGCTGAGGAGTGCTCATGGTGCCCGTGTCTTTCTCTATCCAGTGGTAGAAGCACAACAACTTCAAGGGTTCGAAGTTCTCTCCGTTTTTCATCCAAATGATGACGTCATCAATTCAGTCGTGATTTCACGTAAGATTGCAGATCCTGTTAACATTGATAATGGTGATAATCATCATCATCACCATGAGTTGGGGATCGAGTCCCTCATGCCATTGAGTTGCAAGTATTGTGAGTTGCAAGCTTTCAACAATCCTCTTGGCCAGATGAAAATGATTGATAATTAGATCTCATTCTACGTTAAATAGGATTGGTATTCATATAAACTTATCGTATGTGCTTGCTTGAAAGTGTGAGAATGGATTTGATTGTCTCGGTTTTCTCTTATCTTACTGAAATTTTTGGAAATAAAGAACACTATATTATGTTTTATATCATCGGCCTATTTATAAACTGTTGATTCAAAAACTCATTTACCTTTTCACTAAATTATAGTTCCTTCTATAATATCCTCTGTAGCTTAAGAAAGAAGCCCTTACACTACCACGGAATTCAAAGGAATATATACACTCTTGGAACGTGTCAGCTGGCAAGAGAGGAAATTATGCTTAAATCTAAGTTCTGACTATGTTCAAAGAAATATTTACACCACCACGGAATTCAAAGAGATATGAAGACACAAGAAAATGAACTTTCAACACTAGTAGTGATTGTAACTTACTATGTTCTGATTCATCAGTTATGCTTAAATCTAAGTTCTTATGGTGCTAAAATGATCATAAAGCTGCATGTAAATACAAAGGAATGTCTATTTGTGTAGAGGAATTAATGACAATCATTAACACTATGAAATATATCGACTGTTAGCGCAACCACATTATGAGCTTCTTTCAAGAGCTTATTGCGTCAAACAACCTTTTTAATGTCAAAAAAGGTATTGTGGGAGCTTATTACTTAGTACAAATTTTGTGAATACAAGGCTTGGAACCATTCATAAATGTCCCTACAGGTATGTGACTTAATGGGAAAACCACATCACACCTATGAAAATGAATTTAGCATTAAAAGGCATATCTTAACGCATGTTTACAGAGAGTCAAGATCAAATAAGAAGGAAAATTTTGGTAGGAAGGTAAGAAATTTTTTATATGCATATTTTCGTAGCAAAAAAATGGAATGAATCATTAGATGATTCAAAAGAAAAAATGCCAAAAAAAACACCTTTATGATTCATTTTTAGATAAATCAAGAAAAAAATTCACTTTTATGACAATTTTAATGAATATCAACAAAATCATCATAAAAGTGAAACATCGAAATGTTTTTTCGAGATTTTTTTTGGTGAATCATGTTATTATTGATTAATTTGTTTTGTTCGCCAAAAAAATAAGTTGAAAAAATATTTTCTTACCTTCCAACCAAAAAATTTTGATTACCGATCTATATCCTGTTTACAGAAGTATCAAAACACAAAAGTTGAATATTTCGAACCTATATTTTTTGAAATTCGATACATCCACATAGGGAGAAAACATTAATAGTAGTATGGGCGGAGCCAAATTTTTGGAATAAGGGGGGGGGGGTTTACATTGTAATAACATAACAAAATATATTTATAACTAAATAGCGTAATATGGTTAGTAAACTTGAACTAAAAATATTGGCTTTTCGATATTTCTAATCACGTTAGGTTGTAGGCAGGTATTGTGACGATATTTTTCTATGTTTATCATTAACCGGATGCAATTGTGGTTATTAACATCTTATTTTGGAACAGAAAAAAAAAATCACGGTTCGTTGTTTCTTACGATTTACCTTATATTTATAATAAATTAAATTACTAGTTATAATAATGTTACTAATTGGAAATTAGAAAAAAGTTAGAATGTATAGAAAAGTATAAATAACCTTAACTTGGAGATTGGAGTAGAGAAGCAACACTAAATTTCCAAAATAATTAACTGTGGATTGGGATTTATGGTAAATAATGATTTAAATTGATAAGAGGGGCTATGGGGTTTAATTATCAAATTCAATATGGGCCTTTTCAGTTGCAGTTAAAGTAGATTAGAATTTACTTCAATTAGAAAAGTTCGGGGAGACACTGCATCATCCAGCTGCCCGCCCGTACTATCTCCACTACCGAGCACCATGAGGATTACTAAACGGGAGAACCTTCTAATGCAGAAACTATTAACGGTTATGAATCCTCTCAAGAAAATTTTAAGAAAAATTCTCCTTCGGAGTTGCTCCCCTACAATGTTCCGAAATCCCAATACCTCACTAAGTACTATGCATACTGCTTCAATATTTCACTAATACTCCACATATTGCCTCAACAAAGTGAACTATTAAAACATTTATCACCTTGATTTAATAAAAATTTATCGAACACTATGAAGGAATCTGTCCATTTTATCTATATCTTTCTTTTATTTAGGATATCTTGTTTAGCTTTATTGAGTATCCCTTCCTATTTTATCTAGTATCTTGTATTTATATTATGGACATGTTTTCAATCTATCAATTAAGAAGTTTTGATATCTATTATGGTATCAGTTGCAAACCTCCCTATCATGACCAAGCCTAGATATGAGAGTGGCGTTGTCAAAGATGGCACAAGTGGCAAGCAGATCGATGTCAACTCCGTCTATTACATGCATGCATCTGATTATCCAAAACATATTCATTTTAATGATCTTCTTTATAACAACTATGGTTATTGGAAGGAAAATATGCAAAATTTCATTTTCACAAAAAACAAAATCAGCTTTGTTGATGGAACGTTGGAGATGCCTGAGGATGGAACTCCCCATCTGATGATATGGAGAAGGTGTGATGCCATGACCAAGGGATGGCTCACCACCACCATGGAGAAAGAAATCAGAAGTAGTGTCAAGTATGCCAAGAATGCCAGAGAAATATGGGAAGATGAACAACAAAGGGCCATCAGAAGAAGTGTGAAGCCAACACCAATTTTTAGGACAACCTACCACCTCGTTGCTAAAGATGAACAACAAAGTGCCATCATTTAGCTGAAGAAGCATTGTATAAACTTCTTCCTTTCAAGCATTCTCACAAAATGAAGACAAAGATCGTGGTTCGAGTAAAAACGGAAGATGAAAATAGTATAAGCAATATGGTATGAATGGCGAAGCGATCCGCTGCACATTTTGCAAAAAATATGGGCACAAATATGAAGTTTGTTTTGAACATATCGACTATCTGGAATGGTGGCCAGACAAGAATAAAAGAAATGGCGAAAGTCAACCAACGGAGACTAAAGTTAGACCAAATGTGGCAGAAGTCAGTGTGAATTCAAGTCCATTCCCATATGCAAGATTGGTGAAGCACTTATCTACTAATTATTCCACCTCTGAGTAGATGGTAAGACAAAATTGAACAATGATTGGGTTGTGGACCCTGATTTTTTTTATAGTAATGGACAAAACACTCCCTTGATAATATCATAATTCCTCATGGTGAAAAATTCAGAATAACAGGGGTTGGAACGACCACCATAACCAAAGATTTAAAATTGGAAAATGTCCTTTACATACCCTCGTTCAAAACTAACCTATTTTGTGGTAGATAACTAATAAAGGGTCTCAATTGTGCTGTGGCATTCTTTCATGACTTTTATGTTATACAGGACTTAGTTACGAAGAGAGTGATTGACACGGGTTAGTGTAAATATGGTATTTATTGCATGAAGTATGGAATAAGTGGAGGGGTGGAGATGGCAGTCTCAAAAGATGGACAATGATACATGAGATTAGGGCATGCGTCTAAAGAGAAACTTCGTTAAAGTGAGTGTTTGTCTAAATCCAACAACTCCATGGAAAAAAAGTTATGTGATTCTTGTATAAAGCCCAAAAAACCTCATTTACCTTTTCCTAGTTAAATAAAAATGATTGATTGTTTTGAATTAATGCATTGCGACATATCGGGAAGTTATCGTGTACCGTCTACGTCTAGAGCATGTTACCTTTTTACTATTTTTGACGATTTTAGTTATGCAATCGGGGTATGTTTGATTAAGCACAAAAATGTGGCTAGTGAATGTTTGCTTATTTTTTACATGGTAAAAACTCAATTTGGAAAAGAGATTAATTTTTACATGGTAAAAACTCAATTTGGAAAAGAGATTAAAAGATTACAGAGTGACATCGAAGGAGAGTTAACTTCTAACTTCAGGCAAGCACTTTATGCTAAACATGGCATCATTCTTAAAACATCTTGTGCCCACACCCCGCAACAAAATGGGGTGGTAAAACGAAAGCACAAACACGTCCTCGAAATAGCTTGTGCTATTTGGTTTAGGCCAACCTACCGGTTAGATTTTGGGGAGAGTGTATCATGACAACCACTTACGTCATTAATAGACTTCGTTTGAAGTCTATAAAGAACAAAACCCCATTTGAAATTGTGTTCAAACAAAATCCCACATATGACCACATGCGAGTATTTGAATGTCTTGCAAACGTCATAAAAAAAGATAGGAGGAGATAAATTTGAAGTAAGGGGGAGAACCCCTATCAACATTGGTTATCCTCAAGATCAGAAAGTTTATCGAGTTTCTGACTTGGTAGATCGAAAGATAAATGTCTTTTGAGATGTGGTGTTCATATAAAGCAACTTTCATTTCAAAAATATAACTTTAGAAAATAAAGACGATGAAGACTTGTTTATAAATATTATTGATGATGAGGTCAACATACCTGAAGCAAGCCTTGCAAACGACGATGAATGACCAGAAAACAGATGTTGATCAAACGTTGGTAAGTGACGAACAAGCTTTGAATTTTGTCCCTACAGGTGGAAATTATGCCCTTACCGTTGATCATGGTTGTTCAGAAACCACTGAAAATATTATAGTGAATAAAGAGCTGATGAACATGACTCTTATAAGACGCAGTTAAAGGGTCAAAACTCAACCAAATCATCTTAATGATTTCACTACGAGACTGCCTCCCTACATAGACCACACTCGACCCGAAGCCAGTCACCACAGCTCAAAGGTAAACCCTCTGTCTAACATTGTTTCTTATGAAAACATTTATAAATCTCACAAATGTTATCTACCTTCCATCACTGAACATGATGAGCCAAGAAACTATCACCATGCCCTAAAGATGCTCGGTGGCAAGAAGTCTTGCAAAATGAAATCAATGCTCTAGAATGAAACGGGGCATGGACTCTTGAGAATTTTCCTCATGGAAAACGAGAGATTATTTCAAAATGTGTGTACAAAATCAAGTTCATGCCAACTCGAGAATTGGATCATTACAAAGCCCGCCTTGTTGGGAAAGGTTTTACACAGATGGAAGGGGTCGACTTCCACAAGACTTTTTATCCTGTTACTAAGTTAGTCACTGTTCACGGTCGTGGAAGATAAGAAAGATTGGTCCATCCATCAACTAGATGTAAATAACGCCTTTCTTCATAGCTATTTACAAGAGGAAGTTTATATGAAGATCCCTCAAGGCTTTTTCAGAAACAAAGAAACTCGGATTTGTCGTCTAAAATAAATCACTTTATGGTCTTCGTCAAGCACCTTGAAACTGGTATCAAAAGTTCACTTGAGCCATAGTGAACATCGTTTTCAAAGAAGCCAGATCATTCACTCCTCGTCTACAAAACATACATCTCCTTTATCGATGTTCTTATTTATGTTGATGATGTCATTCTAATGGGGAATGATGATACTAAATTAAATAATTCAAACTCCATCTACACAACCAGTTCAGCATCAAAGATTTTCTCCCTCTAAATTATTTCTTGGGCATCGATGCAACTCACAAAATAGAAGGTTTGGTGCTTAGTAAAAAAAAGTACACCCTAGATATCTTTAAAGACAGTAGTCAAAAAGGTTGTCGACCAAGTGCTTTCCCCACGGAGCAGAATCGGTCTAGAAACGAATAGCCCTCATGTTGATAAAACTCAATATCAACGACTGATTGGTCGACTCTTGTATTTACAATTAACCAGATTGGACATCTCTTATACAGTGAATTTGCTCAGCCAATTTGTCTCCAGTCCTTGAAAAACATTTGGATGCTGCCATGTGTATCGTTCGTTACTTAAAAGCCACCCAAGGTCAAGGTATTCTTCTTCCAAAAACGGGAGGCCTTGGGCTTACTGACTTCTGTGATGCTGTGATGCTGATTGGTTGGGGTATCAAATCTGTAGACGATCTCGAACTGCATGTCTTGTTTTGTTGTGAGGAGCCCCAATTTCATGTCGATAAAAAAAAAACAATCGGTTGTTTCACGTTCTTTCGTTGAAGGTGAATACGGAGCAATGGCTACCACTATAACAGAGATTCTTTGGATGCGCCGGCTATTGAGTGAACTTAACGTGATTCAAGATGGTCCTACCCAACTTTTCTGTGATAATCAATCTGCAAGGCAAATAGTCTTCCATGAACATACCAAACATGTTGAAATGGATATTGTTATTTTGTTGAGAGCGAGTTGAGTCTAACGAAATCGTTACAGAATACATCAGCACTACAAATCAAGTGGCTGACATTTTTACTATTACTCTCATTGCCCAGGGTCTATGCTCCTTTTGAGGCAAACTAGGCATTGGTACTCTCCATGCTCCAGCTTGAGGGGGAATGAAAGAATCCGTCCGTTTTATTTATATCTTTTTTTTATTTAGGATATATTGTTTAGCTTTAAAGATTATCCCTTCCTATTTTATCTTGTCTCTTGTATTTATATTATGGACGTGTTTTCAATCAATCAATTAACAAGTTTTGATATCTATTACACGGATATCTGAAAACACAAGACCAATATTAATATTGTTGAGCTATCTAGTGACAATATATTGTTACTTTTCTTCTAAAATACCATCAGATAGGAACATCAGTTGCTAGAAGTGGCTTAAATTATGTTTTTTTTACAGGTGCTATTTGTTCATCTTTGGTTATCTACATAGAAATTAGTAAATGAGTAGTGACAAAACCCGTGTATAAATATGGAATTAATTCATTTGTAAAATACACGTGAACCACTTGTAGTGACATATGGTGTCCGGAAGGCGAGGGAGCAACAAATTTTGTTGTCGATGCTTGTTTCTAGTAACTGTCTTAGTTTGGAAATGAGAGAGGAAATTTTAAAGATATAAAACATGTGTGAACAATTGATATGTGAAAGCATAAGAATTTAAAAGCATCTAGTCTCACAAACTTAACAAATTTAATAATGTCATGTCATATATAGTTATATAATAACAAGGCTTGGGGTAAGCACATCCACTAAATATTACTTATTATATATTAGTATGTAGATTTTATTTCATTTCCAAATATTTCTTATAATTTTTTCATCTAAAAGAGTATAATCTATATATTGATATATTTTTTTTGAGGTTGTAGAACAACATAAAAGGAAAAAGTGAAGAAAAAGTTTAATATATATCTTTATACTATGGTAATAAAAAAAAACAATAACAACTAAACTCAAATAGTAAGGTAATTCGTAATTTCGTAGTCATAACAGAAGAGTCATTCCAAACCAGTTGAAAACGTATCATAACATACTCGAATGTAAAATACGCATTACAGTCCTCGCCTGATAAATGGACCATTAATGATATAAAAAAATTAATAAAAACTCCATGTTTTTAGTGGTCTAATGAACTTATAATATTTGGTGTTGCTGTCAAATAAAAAACAGAGCAAGGATCGTCCCTCTTCACAAATTTTATGTGGGGCCTGAAGATGGCTATAAATAACACACATCCTTAATTTGAGAATTACATACAGACACAATTGGTTCTTTTTTTTTTCTGACATCAAAAGAGTTTTTCTTAAAAGCTTTTCCAAGAAATTGTATCTGATTATTTAGTGTCAGACATGGAATCACTCCAGAAAGAGATTGTTTTGGTAGAGAAAGTGTGTGAGATTTATCACAAAATTTCAAAGCTTGAAAATCTGAAACCCTCCGAAGATGTTGATAGCCTGTTCACTGAGCTGGTCCGCACATGCATCCCACCCTGTTCTATAAACATATCCAGTCTCCCGGCCAATATTCAAGAAATAAGGTCAAAGCTCATAAGACTTTGTGGTGAGGCTGAAGGCCATCTTGAAGTCCACTTCTCCACCATTTTAGGTTCTTTCCCAAATCCACTTCACCATCTAAAAGAATTCCCTTACTACTTCAATTACCTGAAGCTTAGCCGTCTTGAGTTTGACATTCTTACTGAACACTATTCTGCATTTGGACAAGCCCCTAAGCGTCTTGCCTTTGTGGGTTCTGGCCCCTTGCCTCTCACATCTATTGTATTAGCCTCTTATCATCTCAAGGACACCATTTTTCACAACTATGACATAGACTCTTCCGCAAATTTGATGGCCTCTCATCTTGTTTCCTCTGATTCTGATTTGTCCCAAAGAATGGTATTCCACACTGCCAATATAATGGATGTGACAGATGAGTTGAAGGGATATGATGTCATTTTCTTGGCTGCACTTGTAGGGATGGATGTTGATGAGAAGGTTAAGGTGATTGATCATTTGGCAAAGTACATGGCCCCAGGTGCTTTGCTCATGCTGAGGAGTGCTCATGGTGCCCGTGTCTTTCTCTATCCAGTGGTAGAAGCACAACAACTTCAAGGGTTCGAAGTTCTCTCCGTTTTTCATCCAAATGATGACGTCATCAATTCAGTCGTGATTTCACGTAAGATTGCAGATCCTGTTAACATTGATAATGGTGATAATCATCATCATCACCATGAGTTGGGGATCGAGTCCCTCATGCCATTGAGTTGCAAGTATTGTGAGTTGCAAGCTTTCAACAATCCTCTTGGCCAGATGAAAATGATTGATAATTAGATCTCATTCTACGTTAAATAGGATTGGTATTCATATAAACTTATCGTATGTGCTTGCTTGAAAGTGTGAGAATGGATTTGATTGTCTCGGTTTTCTCTTATCTTACTGAAATTTTTGGAAATAAAGAACACTATATTATGTTTTATATCATCGGCCTATTTATAAACTGTTGATTCAAAAACTCATTTACCTTTTCACTAAATTATAGTTCCTTCTATAATATCCTCTGTAGCTTAAGAAAGAAGCCCTTACACTACCACGGAATTCAAAGGAATATATACACTCTTGGAACGTGTCAGCTGGCAAGAGAGGAAATTATGCTTAAATCTAAGTTCTGACTATGTTCAAAGAAATATTTACACCACCACGGAATTCAAAGAGATATGAAGACACAAGAAAATGAACTTTCAACACTAGTAGTGATTGTAACTTACTATGTTCTGATTCATCAGTTATGCTTAAATCTAAGTTCTTATGGTGCTAAAATGATCATAAAGCTGCATGTAAATACAAAGGAATGTCTATTTGTGTAGAGGAATTAATGACAATCATTAACACTATGAAATATATCGACTGTTAGCGCAACCACATTATGAGCTTCTTTCAAGAGCTTATTGCGTCAAACAACCTTTTTAATGTCAAAAAAGGTATTGTGGGAGCTTATTACTTAGTACAAATTTTGTGAATACAAGGCTTGGAACCATTCATAAATGTCCCTACAGGTATGTGACTTAATGGGAAAACCACATCACACCTATGAAAATGAATTTAGCATTAAAAGGCATATCTTAACGCATGTTTACAGAGAGTCAAGATCAAATAAGAAGGAAAATTTTGGTAGGAAGGTAAGAAATTTTTTATATGCATATTTTCGTAGCAAAAAAATGGAATGAATCATTAGATGATTCAAAAGAAAAAATGCCAAAAAAAACACCTTTATGATTCATTTTTAGATAAATCAAGAAAAAAATTCACTTTTATGACAATTTTAATGAATATCAACAAAATCATCATAAAAGTGAAACATCGAAATGTTTTTTCGAGATTTTTTTTGGTGAATCATGTTATTATTGATTAATTTGTTTTGTTCGCCAAAAAAATAAGTTGAAAAAATATTTTCTTACCTTCCAACCAAAAAATTTTGATTACCGATCTATATCCTGTTTACAGAAGTATCAAAACACAAAAGTTGAATATTTCGAACCTATATTTTTTGAAATTCGATACATCCACATAGGGAGAAAACATTAATAGTAGTATGGGCGGAGCCAAATTTTTGGAATAAGGGGGGGGGGGGGGGGGTTTACATTGTAATAACATAACAAAATATATTTATAACTAAATAGCGTAATATGGTTAGTAAACTTGAACTAAAAATATTGGCTTTTCGATATTTCTAATCACGTTAGGTTGTAGGCAGGTATTGTGACGATATTTTTCTATGTTTATCATTAACCGGATGCAATTGTGGTTATTAACATCTTATTTTGGAACAGAAAAAAAAAATCGCGGTTCGTTGTTTCTTACGATTTACCTTATATTTATAATAAATTAAATTACTAGTTATAATAATGTTACTAATTGGAAATTAGAAAAAAGTTAGAATGTATAGAAAAGTATAAATAACCTTAACTTGGAGATTGGAGTAGAGAAGCAACACTAAATTTCCAAAATAATTAACTGTGGATTGGGATTTATGGTAAATAATGATTTAAATTGATAAGAGGGGCTATGGGGTTTAATTATCAAATTCAATATGGGCCTTTTCAGTTGCAGTTAAAGTAGATTAGAATTTACTTCAATTAGAAAAGTTCGGGGAGACACTGCATCATCCAGCTGCCCGCCCGTACTATCTCCACTACCGAGCACCATGAGGATTACTAAACGGGAGAACCTTCTAATGCAGAAACTATTAACGGTTATGAATCCTCTCAAGAAAATTTTAAGAAAAATTCTCCTTCGGAGTTGCTCCCCTACAATGTTCCGAAATCCCAATACCTCACTAAGTACTATGCATACTGCTTCAATATTTCACTAATACTCCACATATTGCCTCAACAAAGTGAACTATTAAAACATTTATCACCTTGATTTAATAAAAATTTATCGAACACTATGAAGGAATCTGTCCATTTTATCTATATCTTTCTTTTATTTAGGATATCTTGTTTAGCTTTATTGAGTATCCCTTCCTATTTTATCTAGTATCTTGTATTTATATTATGGACATGTTTTCAATCTATCAATTAAGAAGTTTTGATATCTATTATGGTATCAGTTGCAAACCTCCCTATCATGACCAAGCCTAGATATGAGAGTGGCGTTGTCAAAGATGGCACAAGTGGCAAGCAGATCGATGTCAACTCCGTCTATTACATGCATGCATCTGATTATCCAAAACATATTCATTTTAATGATCTTCTTTATAACAACTATGGTTATTGGAAGGAAAATATGCAAAATTTCATTTTCACAAAAAACAAAATCAGCTTTGTTGATGGAACGTTGGAGATGCCTGAGGATGGAACTCCCCATCTGATGATATGGAGAAGGTGTGATGCCATGACCAAGGGATGGCTCACCACCACCATGGAGAAAGAAATCAGAAGTAGTGTCAAGTATGCCAAGAATGCCAGAGAAATATGGGAAGATGAACAACAAAGGGCCATCAGAAGAAGTGTGAAGCCAACACCAATTTTTAGGACAACCTACCACCTCGTTGCTAAAGATGAACAACAAAGTGCCATCATTTAGCTGAAGAAGCATTGTATAAACTTCTTCCTTTCAAGCATTCTCACAAAATGAAGACAAAGATCGTGGTTCGAGTAAAAACGGAAGATGAAAATAGTATAAGCAATATGGTATGAATGGCGAAGCGATCCGCTGCACATTTTGCAAAAAATATGGGCACAAATATGAAGTTTGTTTTGAACATATCGACTATCTGGAATGGTGGCCAGACAAGAATAAAAGAAATGGCGAAAGTCAACCAACGGAGACTAAAGTTAGACCAAATGTGGCAGAAGTCAGTGTGAATTCAAGTCCATTCCCATATGCAAGATTGGTGAAGCACTTATCTACTAATTATTCCACCTCTGAGTAGATGGTAAGACAAAATTGAACAATGATTGGGTTGTGGACCCTGATTTTTTTTATAGTAATGGACAAAACACTCCCTTGATAATATCATAATTCCTCATGGTGAAAAATTCAGAATAACAGGGGTTGGAACGACCACCATAACCAAAGATTTAAAATTGGAAAATGTCCTTTACATACCCTCGTTCAAAACTAACCTATTTTGTGGTAGATAACTAATAAAGGGTCTCAATTGTGCTGTGGCATTCTTTCATGACTTTTATGTTATACAGGACTTAGTTACGAAGAGAGTGATTGACACGGGTTAGTGTAAATATGGTATTTATTGCATGAAGTATGGAATAAGTGGAGGGGTGGAGATGGCAGTCTCAAAAGATGGACAATGATACATGAGATTAGGGCATGCGTCTAAAGAGAAACTTCGTTAAAGTGAGTGTTTGTCTAAATCCAACAACTCCATGGAAAAAAAGTTATGTGATTCTTGTATAAAGCCCAAAAAACCTCATTTACCTTTTCCTAGTTAAATAAAAATGATTGATTGTTTTGAATTAATGCATTGCGACATATCGGGAAGTTATCGTGTACCGTCTACGTCTAGAGCATGTTACCTTTTTACTATTTTTGACGATTTTAGTTATGCAATCGGGGTATGTTTGATTAAGCACAAAAATGTGGCTAGTGAATGTTTGCTTATTTTTTACATGGTAAAAACTCAATTTGGAAAAGAGATTAATTTTTACATGGTAAAAACTCAATTTGGAAAAGAGATTAAAAGATTACAGAGTGACATCGAAGGAGAGTTAACTTCTAACTTCAGGCAAGCACTTTATGCTAAACATGGCATCATTCTTAAAACATCTTGTGCCCACACCCCGCAACAAAATGGGGTGGTAAAACGAAAGCACAAACACGTCCTCGAAATAGCTTGTGCTATTTGGTTTAGGCCAACCTACCGGTTAGATTTTGGGGAGAGTGTATCATGACAACCACTTACGTCATTAATAGACTTCGTTTGAAGTCTATAAAGAACAAAACCCCATTTGAAATTGTGTTCAAACAAAATCCCACATATGACCACATGCGAGTATTTGAATGTCTTGCAAACGTCATAAAAAAAGATAGGAGGAGATAAATTTGAAGTAAGGGGGAGAACCCCTATCAACATTGGTTATCCTCAAGATCAGAAAGTTTATCGAGTTTCTGACTTGGTAGATCGAAAGATAAATGTCTTTTGAGATGTGGTGTTCATATAAAGCAACTTTCATTTCACAAATATAACTTTAGAAAATAAAGACGATGAAGACTTGTTTATAAATATTATTGATGATGAGGTCAACATACCTGAAGCAAGCCTTGCAAACGACGATGAATGACCAGAAAACAGATGTTGATCAAACGTTGGTAAGTGACGAACAAGCTTTGAATTTTGTCCCTACAGGTGGAAATTATGCCCTTACCGTTGATCATGGTTGTTCAGAAACCACTGAAAATATTATAGTGAATAAAGAGCTGATGAACATGACTCTTATAAGACGCAGTTAAAGGGTCAAAACTCAACCAAATCATCTTAATGATTTCACTACGAGACTGCCTCCCTACATAGACCACACTCGACCCGAAGCCAGTCACCATAGCTCAAAGGTAAACCCTATGTCTAACATTGTTTCTTATGAAAAAATTTATAAATCTCACAAATGTTATCTACCTTCCATCACTGAACATGATGAGGCAAGAAACTATCACCATGCCCTAAAGATGCTCGGTGGCAAGAAGTCTTGCAAAATGAAATCAATGCTCTAGAATGAAACGGGGCATGGACTCTTGAGAATTTTCCTCATGGAAAACGAGAGATTATTTCAAAATGGGTGTACAAAATCAAGTGCATGCCAACTCGAGAATTGGATCATTACAAAGCCCGCCTTGTTGGGAAAGGTTTTACACAGATGGAAGGGGTCGACTTCCACAAGACTTTTTATCCTGTTACTAAGTTAGTCACTGTTCACGGTCGTGGAAGATAAGAAAGATTGGTCCATCCATCAACTAGATGTAAATAACGCCTTTCTTCATAGCTATTTACAAGAGGAAGTTTATATGAAGATCCCTCAAGGCTTTTTCAGAAACAAAGAAACTCGGATTTGTCGTCTAAAATAAATCACTTTATGGTCTTCGTCAAGCACCTTGAAACTGGTATCAAAAGTTCACTTGAGCCATAGTGAACATCGTTTTCAAAGAAGCCAGATCATTCACTCCTCGTCTACAAAACATACATCTCCTTTATCGATGTTCTTATTTATGTTGATGATGTCATTCTAATGGGGAATGATGATACTAAATTAAATAATTCAAACTCCATCTACACAACCAGTTCAGCATCAAAGATTTTCTCCCTCTAAATTATTTCTTGGGCATCGATGCAACTCACAAAATAGAAGGTTTGGTGCTTAGTAAAAAAAAAGTACACCCTAGATATCTTTAAAGACAGTAGTCAAAAAGGTTGTCGACCAAGTGCTTTCCCCACGGAGCAGAATCGGTCTAGAAACGAATAGCCCTCATGTTGATAAAACTCAATATCAACGACTGATTGGTCGACTCTTGTATTTACAATTAACCAGATTGGACATCTCTTATACAGTGAATTTGCTCAGCCAATTTGTCTCCAGTCCTTGAAAAACATTTGGATGCTGCCATGTGTATCGTTCGTTACTTAAAAGCCACCCAAGGTCAAGGTATTCTTCTTCCAAAAACGGGAGGCCTTGGGCTTACTGACTTCTGTGATGCTGTGATGCTGATTGGTTGGGGTATCAAATCTGTAGACGATCTCGAACTGCATGTCTTGTTTTGTTGTGAGGAGCCCCAATTTCATGTCGATAAAAAAAAAACAATCGGTTGTTTCACGTTCTTTCGTTGAAGGTGAATACGGAGCAATGGCTACCACTATAACAGAGATTCTTTGGATGCGCCGGCTATTGAGTGAACTTAACGTGATTCAAGATGGTCCTACCCAACTTTTCTGTGATAATCAATCTGCAAGGCAAATAGTCTTCCATGAACATACCAAACATGTTGAAATGGATATTGTTATTTTGTTGAGAGCGAGTTGAGTCTAACGAAATCGTTACAGAATACATCAGCACTACAAATCAAGTGGCTGACATTTTTACTATTACTCTCATTGCCCAGGGTCTATGCTCCTTTTGAGGCAAACTAGGCATTGGTACTCTCCATGCTCCAGCTTGAGGGGGAATGAAAGAATCAGTCCGTTTTATTTATATCTTTTTTTTATTTAGGATATATTGTTTAGCTTTAAAGATTATCCCTTCCTATTTTATCTTGTCTCTTGTATTTATATTATGGACGTGTTTTCAATCAATCAATTAACAAGTTTTGATATCTATTACACGGATATCTGAAAACACAAGACCAATATTAATATTGTTGAGCTATCTAGTGACAATATATTGTTACTTTTCTTCTAAAATACCATCAGATAGGAACATCAGTTGCTAGAAGTGGCTTAAATTATGTTTTTTTTACAGGTGCTATTTGTTCATCTTTGGTTATCTACATAGAAATTAGTAAATGAGTAGTGACAAAACCCGTGTATAAATATGGAATTAATTCATTTGTAAAATACACGTGAACCACTTGTAGTGACATATGGTGTCCGGAAGGCGAGGGAGCAACAAATTTTGTTGTCGATGCTTGTTTCTAGTAACTGTCTTAGTTTGGAAATGAGAGAGGAAATTTTAAAGATATAAAACATGTGTGAACAATTGATATGTGAAAGCATAAGAATTTAAAAGCATCTAGTCTCACAAACTTAACAAATTTAATAATGTCATGTCATATATAGTTATATAATAACAAGGCTTGGGGTAAGCACATCCACTAAATATTACTTATTATATATTAGTATGTAGATTTTATTTCATTTCCAAATATTTCTTATAATTTTTTCATCTAAAAGAGTATAATCTATATATTGATATATTTTTTTTGAGGTTGTAGAACAACATAAAAGGAAAAAGTGAAGAAAAAGTTTAATATATATCTTTATACTATGGTAATAAAAAAAAACAATAACAACTAAACTCAAATAGTAAGGTAATTCGTAATTTCGTAGTCATAACAGAAGAGTCATTCCAAACCAGTTGAAAACGTATCATAACATACTCGAATGTAAAATATGCATTACAGTCCTCGCCTGATAAATGGACCATTAATGATATAAAAAAATTAATAAAAACTCCATGTTTTTAGTGGTCTAATGAACTTATAATATTTGGTGTTGCTGTCAAATAAAAAACAGAGCAAGGATCGTCCCTCTTCACAAATTTTATGTGGGGCCTGAAGATGGCTATAAATAACACACATCCTTAATTTGAGAATTACATACAGACACAATTGGTTCTTTTTTTTTTCTGACATCAAAAGAGTTTTTCTTAAAAGCTTTTCCAAGAAATTGTATCTGATTATTTAGTGTCAGACATGGAATCACTCCAGAAAGAGATTGTTTTGGTAGAGAAAGTGTGTGAGATTTATCACAAAATTTCAAAGCTTGAAAATCTGAAACCCTCCGAAGATGTTGATAGCCTGTTCACTGAGCTGGTCCGCACATGCATCCCACCCTGTTCTATAAACATATCCAGTCTCCCGGCCAATATTCAAGAAATAAGGTCAAAGCTCATAAGACTTTGTGGTGAGGCTGAAGGCCATCTTGAAGCCCACTTCTCCACCATTTTAGGTTCTTTCCCAAATCCACTTCACCATCTAAAAGAATTCCCTTACTACTTCAATTACCTGAAGCTTAGCCGTCTTGAGTTTGACATTCTTACTGAACACTATTCTGCATTTGGACAAGCCCCTAAGCGTCTTGCCTTTGTGGGTTCTGGCCCCTTGCCTCTCACATCTATTGTATTAGCCTCTTATCATCTCAAGGACACCATTTTTCACAACTATGACATAGACTCTTCCGCAAATTTGATGGCCTCTCATCTTGTTTCCTCTGATTCTGATTTGTCCCAAAGAATGGTATTCCACACTGCCAATATAATGGATGTGACAGATGAGTTGAAGGGATATGATGTCATTTTCTTGGCTGCACTTGTAGGGATGGATGTTGATGAGAAGGTTAAGGTGATTGATCATTTGGCAAAGTACATGGCCCCAGGTGCTTTGCTCATGCTGAGGAGTGCTCATGGTGCCCGTGTCTTTCTCTATCCAGTGGTAGAAGCACAACAACTTCAAGGGTTCGAAGTTCTCTCCGTTTTTCATCCAAATGATGACGTCATCAATTCAGTCGTGATTTCACGTAAGATTGCAGATCCTGTTAACAATGATCATGGTGATAATCATCATCATCACCATGAGTTGGGGATCGAGTCCCTCATGCCATTGAGTTGCAAGTATTGTGAGTTGCAAGCTTTCAACAATCCTCTTGGCCAGATGAAAATGATTGATAATTAGATCTCATTCTACGTTAAATAGGATTGGTATTCATATAAACTTATCGTATGTGCTTGCTTGATAGTGTGAGAATGGATTTGATTGTCTCGGTTTTCTCTTATCTTACTGAAATTTTTGGAAATAAAGAACACTATGTTATGTTTTATATCATCGGCCTATTTATAAACTGTTGATTCAAAAACTCATTTACCTTTTCACTAAATTATAGTTCCTTCTATAATATCCTCTGTAGCTTAAGAAAGAAGCCCTTACACTACCATGGAATTCAAAGGAATATATACACTCTTGGAACGTGTCAGCTGGCAAGAGAGGAAATTATGCTTAAATCTAAGTTCTGACTATGTTCAAAGAAATATTTATACCACCATGGAATTCAAAGAGATATGAAGACACAAGAAAATGAACTTTCAACACTAGTAGTGATTGTAACTTACTATGTTCTGTTCATCAAGTATGCTTAAATCTAAGTTCTTATGGTGCTAAAATGATCATAAAGTTGCATGTAAAAACAAAGGAATGTCTATATGTGTAGAGGAATTAATGAAAATCATTTATGACTATGAAATATATCGACTGTTAGCGCAACCACATTATGAGCTTTTTTCAAGAGCTTATTGCGTCAAATAACCATTTTAATGTCAAAAAAGGTATTGTGTGAGCTTATTAATTAGTACAAATTGTGAATAGACAGCTTGGAACCATTCATATATGTCCCTATAGGTATGTGACTTAATGGGAAAACCACACACTCTGATCACACCTATGAAAATGAATTTAACATTAAAAGTCATATCCTAACACAGGTTATAGAAGTATCAAAACACATAAGGTGAATATTTGGAACCTATATTTTTTGAAATTCGATACATCCACATATGGAGAGAACATTAGCACCAGTAGGGGTAGAGCCAAATTTTGTGAATATGGGGGATTTACATTGTAATTGATGGGTTTTATACAAACAATCCTATGAGTGCATGCAACCCTAATTTGGATCTATGTTTTCATTATTAGATACACAACATTATGAACACATGGATAAAACCCTAATGTAGCATGCTATTTTCGAAATTCATATATAATGTTAGATCACATACCTCTTGTTGTTATATTGCAATAACAACTTAAATCTTCAAACCCTTAGTCTTGAAAGCAAGCACCACAAGTGTAGTGCCTCTAATGGCTCACAAACACCACAAGCAATTGGAGAGGCTATAGAGAGAGAAGGGAGGAGGTAGAAATCGTCCTTAGATGATCTAGGGATCAAGTCGATGAAATCCTAAGGCCTTAGGGGTCTTTATATAGGGTTGGGATTAAGGTTTCAGTCCTTATCCTTATCCAGTTACTTGCCCACCAAGCAACCACAAGATAAGCCTTGAAAACCCTTATCTCTTGGACCTTGGACGATTTTAAGGATATCCTTATCCATGAATTCGTCCATCCTTTAACAAGGATAACCATTGCCCTATTTTGCAACTATCACATAATTACAATTCAGCCCCTCTAGTTTAATTAATTACACTTGATCACAAAATTAATCCCTAATTAATTATTGACCAATATTAATTAAACAAATATGATTTCTCCTTTAATATATTATTCTTACAACATATTAATAAATCAAAATAACCTCTTTCTCTATTTATTTCTCCAGTCAAGTTGCTTTGGTGAAGGCAACCCAAAAGGACCATGCACAACCGGGTCAAGTACTTACCAAATATGGTTACGGGCTTAGACACTAATCCAACAGTCTCTCACTTGGATAAGTCTAGTAACCAAAAAAGTAACGTACAACTCGATTAGCAATCGTAGCTCTCAAAGACGTTGTCGAACTTTGATCTTATCAGTAACATGTCCTTTAGATAAGGGATCGTATAGTCCTCTGTTTAGATATTGTGCAGACGATCTCATGGAACTAATTTGTCCAGCAGTTGGTTTCTCGATCTCAAATTCATTTGACATAGAACTTAATTGAACACATCAATTCAGTCTTGATCGGGCCCGGCACATAAGTCAAATCAAATCATCGAGCGGCCGTGATATCGCTTTTACCCTCTTAGGATAAAAGTAACAGATAAACTTTGACTTATATGCATTTACTTATCCACTAATCAACTATACACAACAATGCATTTTATAACATCAATTTACTGATGCGGTTTCGCATTATCAATGCACAATCAATTAGTAAATAATAAACCATATATATAGGTTTTAAGACCATATGATATTATCGTCTTGCGATCACTTTTGTCACATTCCATAAAGTGATTCCAGCAAGCGCGGGTTTATTCCAATGCTCATGTAACGACCCGTATCCGGTATGATAATTCCTTGGTATTTATTTTGAAGTTTTGCAAGAGGGACTCGGCGAGTTCATAGCCTGACTCGCCGAGTAGGGTCGGGATTTCGAGCACGTGATTAGCTGGCGACTCGGCGAGTCCATATTCTGGACTCGGCGAGTCTGTCCGTCTGGGAGAAACCCTAAATCCCCGGGTTGCCCACTATTTAAGCCACCTTATAGCCCCCAATCTCGCCTCCTTCACCCTCTAAAGCTGTGAGAAAACCCTAATTCGATCTTGAGTGTTTGTTTTAGTGATCTTGTGTGCATTTGTGAAGGCTTGAAGAAGGAGAAGAAGAAAGGAGCAAGGAGAAGGATTTCAGAGCAGAGATTCAAGGGAAAGCAAGAGCTCTTTGAGGTATTCTTCAGTTTTCCCTCTCTTTTATGCCTTAAAACCCTTTCTAGATCTTGTTAATGCCTTTCTCAAAGCTTTATGTTGATATGGAAGCTCTCTTATGCCGAGATAACCTTAGATGTGTTCCTTTAGGAGTTGTAGAGCCCAGATCTATTGCCTTTATGGAGCTATTTTGCATATTAACCCTAGATCTACCCCTTTTAAGCATCTTTTAGCCTTTATTCCCTTGTTTATGCGTTGTACACGTAAAGTTGGAAACTTTACGTGGTAAATCAGCTTATTGGACTCAGATCTATCATTTGTATGTATTGGATTCGAGCAGAATCGAGTGTAGAATAGTTGCATGGCGGTGACTCGGCGAGTCGGAAGAACGACTCGGCGAGTCTAGTTGCGAGTCCCCGATTTCTTCCTTTTGAGCGGTGTCGAGTGGGACCAGTGAGTAGTGGAGTGGACTCAGCGAGTTTGAGGGTAGACTCAGTAATGGAGGGACTCGGCGAGTTGTTCATATAACTCGGCGAGTCCAAGGCAATCTTCTTAAGCTCAAGAACAACTCGTCGAGTTGTTCATAGGACTCGGCGAGTCAGATGAAGATTGTCTGAATTCTTGGATCGGGAGAGTACTCGTCGGGTCGATGCCATACTCGACGAGTAGCAGCGAATAGAGTCGAGGAGTTAGAATAAGGACTCGGCGAGTTGGCGGCCCAACTCGGCGAGTCAGGTCAACTGTGGGTTGACTTTGTCTGAGAGTTGACCTTGACCAACAGTTGACTTTGACCAAGGGTAAAAGAGTCATTTTACCCAGTGCAGTGTTTAGTATTTGATTGAGTGTATTTATTGGCTTGCAGCCGGGGAGATACCGGAGCAACAGCAGTTAGCCCTCAGAGCTATTCACTCAGCAGCCAGTTCACGAGGTGAGTTTCCCTTCAGTAGGAACGGGTCTACGGCCACAATGCCGGCCCGTTTAATTATCAGTAGTCCCGGACTTTGGTCTGATGCAGTAGCTAGAGTGCTTGATGTCTTTGTGATTCAAGCATGTTTGTGTTATGTGTTCCGGACTCTGTTCCGATGCAGTATGCAGTTTATGTGTTTATAATAGTTGTTATGTTTTATGCTATGCCATGATCAGTCAGTTCCGGACTTCGGTCCGATGCAGTTAGTTCCGGACTTTGGTCCGATGCAGTCAGTTCCGGACTCTGGTCCGATGCAGGGGACAAGGTCCCAGTCAGTTCCGGACTTCGGTCCGATGCAGCTAGTTTCAGACTTCGGTCTGATGCGGTGGGCAAGGCCCAGTATGTGCTTATGTGTATTGTATGGTATGTGGTAGTTTGGGGGAGCTCACTAAGCTTCGTTCTTACAGTTTTAGTTTTGGTTTCAGGTACTTCCGCTAGCAGAGGGAAGAGCTCGGGATGATGACATCGCACACACCACAGCTTCAGCTTTTAGCCTGGGAGTTGATTTAGTTTTTGATTTTTATATGACATGGATATGATACAGTTTCCGCACAGTGTTGTTTTTATTATTTTTGGGATACATCATTTATGGTTTTTATGATGTGACACTCAGATTATGGTTTTGGTTATATTGAAAAATGAAAATTTTTTTTGGGTCGTATTTTTGGGTTGTTACAAGTTGGTATCAGAGCCCTGGTTTGAGGGATTCGGATGCACTTCCGGGTGTATCTGAACTCAAACTAAGGGAAATAAAAAGATTTTTCTAAAAAGGAAATGTTTTCTAAAAGAATTTTGAAAGCACTTAGAAACAAAGAATTTTTTTTTTAACAAGATAAGGGTGTGGTGCATGCGATCAGCCGAGCTCAAGTAAGTACTCCCAAATTACCAATACGAGTTTTATTATTATGATTAATTGTTCCAGCTTCAGTAGAACAACATGCTAGTATAGGACTAAGGATCTAGGAGGATGCCTTATGTGCCTGCTTTATGTGTTACAGCTTTATGAGTATTGCATGCTAGTATTGACCAGACAGCAGTAGGATAGCCTGTTTAGGTTATGCCTGATAGTATGAGCTTAGCACTGTATGCTAGTACAGTTTCTCGTTATAAGGATAGTTTTGCCTGAGTATGTTTCCCTTATCCGAATGCTGCTTGCTTTGTGCCTTGTGGGACTCTGAATGATGGGAGTTAGCCATTAGGTGAACACGTCACATCACATGTGATCAGGGTTGAATAATCCCAGAGTGCTGGAACTGGCCCTATGGCGCAACTCTTGTTTGAGTCCAACCGTTATAGGGACGGGTCTTTTACTTTAAGGATTATCTGATCCTCGTCACATGTGATGGTGTTCAGGTGGTGGCTAACTAGCATTATAGGGAGACCTTCAGCAGCTGAGGACTAATTGAGTTGAGTCTGAGGTTTCCCTAGGGCAAGCCTAGGATGAGAGTAGCAGAGATTAGCACTTGTAGAAGTGACTTGGTGGAGTCAAGGCGGTTCTTGAGGAAAGTACGGATAGATGTGGAAGGTAGTATGGGCTCGTACTACTGAAAGCCGAGACAAGAGGGTTGGTGCTAAATTACATAATTCAAAACTACATCTACACAATCAGTTCAACATCAAAGATCTTCGTCCTCTAAATTATTTCTTGGGAGTTGAAGCAATTCGCACAACTGAAGGGTTGGTGCTTAGTCAAAGATAGTACACCCTAGATATCTTTAAAGACAGTAGTCAAGAAGGTTGTCGACCAAGTGCTTTCCCATGGAGTACAATTTACGACTCGGTCTAGAAACTAATAGCCCTTATGTTGATAACACTAAATATCTTCGACTGATTGGCCGACTCTTGTATTTACGAGTAACGGACATCTCTTGTGCAGTGAATTTGCTCTGCTAATTTGTCTCCTATCCTCGAAAAAACACCTGGATGTTGTCATGTGTATCGTTCATTACTTAAAAGCCACCCAAGGTTAAGTTATTCTTCTTCGAAAAACAAGAGGCCTTAGGCTTACTTTGATGTTGTCATGTTGTGATGCTGTAATGCTGAATGGTTGGGGTGTCAGTTCTCTAGACGATATTGAACTTGATGCCTTGTTTTGTTGTGAGGAGCCCCAATTTCATGGCGAACAAAAAAAACAATCAATCGTTTCACGTTTTTTAACTGAACCTAAATACACAACAATGGCTACCGGTTTAAGTGAGATTCTTTGGATGCGTTGGCTATTAAGTGAACTAAACGTGATTCAAGATGGTCCTACCAAGTTTTTCTGTGATAATCAAGCTGCTAGGCAAATCGCTAATAATCCCGTCTTCCATGAACTTACCAAACATGTTGCAAAGGATTGTTATTCTGTTCGAGAGAGAGTTGAGATTAAACAAATCGTTACAAAATACATCATCACTACAAATCAAGTGGCTGGCATTTTTACTAAAGCTCTCAATGACAAAGATCTACGTTCTTTCTGAGGCAAATTGGGCATTCGTACTATCCATGCTCGAGCTTGAGGGGGAGTGAAGGAAACCGTCCATTTTCTATGTATCTTGTTTTGTTTAGGGTATTTTGTTTAGCTTTAGTGATTATCCCTTCCTATTTTATCTCGTCTCTTGTATTTATATTATGGACATGTTTTCATTCAATCAATTAAGAAGTGTTGATATCTATTACACTCATATTTGAAAACATAAGACCAATAATATTGTTGAACTATCTAGTGCCTATATATTGTTACTTTTCTTCTAAAATACCATCAGATTGGAACATCAGTTTCTAGAAGTCGCTTAAATTATGTTTTATACATGTGTTATTCATTCATCGTTGGTTATCTACATAGAAATTAGTAAAGCAATAATGACAAAACCCGTCTATAAGTACGAAATTAATTCATTCGTAAAACACTCGTGAAGCACTTGTAGCGACATCTGGAGTTAGTACGGCGATGGAGCAACAACATTTTGTTGTCGATGCTTGTTTCTAGTAACTGTCTTAGTTTAGAAATGAGCGAGGAAATTTTAAAGATATAAAACATGTATGAACAATTGAAATGTGAAAGCATAAGAATTTAAAAGCATCTAGTCTCACAAACTTAATAAATTTAATAATGTCATGTCATATGTAGTTAAATAATAACAAGGCTTGGGTTAAGCACATCCACTAAGTACTACTTAATATATATTTGTATGTAGATCTTATTTCATTTCCAAGTATTTCTTATAACTTTTTCATCTAAAAGAGTATAATTTATATATTGACATATTTTTTTTTGAGGTCCTAAAACAACATAAAAAAAGAAAAAGTGAAGAAAAAGTTTAATATATATCTTTATATTACGGTAATAAAAAAACAATAACTAAACTCAAATAGTTACGTAATTCGTATTCAAAACACATGAGTCATTTCAAACGGGTTGAAAACGTATCATAACATACCCGAATGTAAAATACGCATTACAGTCCTCGGCTGATAATTGGACCATTAATGGTATTAAAAAATAAAAACTCTATGTTTTTAGGGGTCTAATGAACTTAGAATATTTGGTGTTGCTGTCAAATAAAAAATAGAGCAAGGATCGTCCCTCTTCACCAATTTTATGTGGGGCCTGAAGATGGCTATAAATAACACACATCCTTAATTTGAGAATTACATACAGACACAATTAGTTCTTTGTTTTCTGACATACAAAGAGTTTATCTTAAAAGCTGGTCCAAGAAATATCCGATTGTTTAGTGTCAGACATGGAATCACTCCAGAAAGAGAATGTTTTGGTAGAGAAAGTGTGTGAGATTTATCACAAAATTTCAAAGCTTGACAATCTGAAACCCTCCAAAGATGTTGATAGCCTGTTCACTGAGCTGGTCCGCACATGCATCCCACCCTCTTCTATTAACATATCCAGTCTCCCGGCCAATATTCAAGAAATAAGGTCAAAGCTCATAAGACTTTGTGGTGAGGCTGAAGGCCATCTTGAAGCCCACTTCTCCACCATTTTAGGCTCTTTCCCAAATCCACTTCACCATCTAAAAGAATTCCCTTACTACTCCAATTACCTAAAGCTTAGCCGTCTTGAGTTTGACATTCTTACTGAACACTATTCTTCATTTGGACAAGCCCCTAAGCGTCTTGCCTTTGTGGGTTCTGGCCCCTTGACTCTCACATCTGTTGTATTTATAATTATAAAGGAATCGATGCCTTTCATTGATAAAGGATGGGATTAAATACCCACTGTACAGAGTGATTACAGGAGGAAATTGGGGAAAATCTAGGCTAAATAAGGAAGAAGTAATCTACATTAATTACGTAAATATAAGATCGGGAATATATAGAAGGTATATATTTTGGTTAATACTCCCCCGTAGTCGAATGGTTGGCTGGCCGAATAGAGAGACTGGAATGGAAGCGGGTGAATAGCTGACGGGGTAATCCCATGGTAAATATATCTGCGTATTGGTAATCAGCAGGGACATGAAGAACGCGAAGGGAACCCATGCGAACTTTTTCGCGAACGAAATGGATGTCGATCTCAATATGCTTCGTGCGTTGGTGCTGAACCGGGTTTTGAGTAAGATATACAGCTGAAATATTGTCAAAATATATAATCGTCTCCTGGCGAAGCGGAAGATGTAACTCGAGGAGTAAGTTGCGTAGCCATGTAGTTTCAGCTGCGGCGTTGGCGACGCCTTTGTACTCGGCTTCAGCACTGGACTGGGAGATAGTTGGTTGTCATTTGGACGACCATGAAACGAGATTATCACCGGGAAATACACAGTAGCCAGATGTGGACCGTCTAGAGTCAGGACAACCCCCCCCCCCAATCTGCGTCGGAGTAAGCAGTGAGCTTTGTACATTTGGAGGGAGAAATATGAAGTCCATGATGACGGGTGCCTTGGAGATATCGTAGAATACGTTTTAGAAAGTTAAAATGTGGATCGCAAGGGGCATGCATAAAAAGGCATACTTGTTGGACAGCATACGCAATGTCGGGGCGAGTGAAGGTTAAGTACAGTAATGCTCCAACAAGGCTGCAATATGGAGTTGTGTCTTGCATTAGGTCGCTGGCAGTTGCACTGAGTTTAGAGTTAGTGTCGACTAGAGTGGCACAAGGTTTACATTGTTGCATGTTCGCACGGTGAAGAATATCATCCACATATTGTTCTTGTGTAAGAAATAATCCTCCATTTTGATGTTTCACTTGGATGCCGAGGAAGCGATGAAGTGGCCCAAGGTTCGACATAGCAAACTCTTTGGATAATAGAGTGATGAATTGGCGAAGAGTTGCGTTGTTGGAAGCGGTTAAGACGATGTCATCCACATAAAGAAGAAGATATGCCATTTTTGTGCCTTGTTGGAAGACAAAAAGAGAGGTATCACTTTTGGTGCTTTTAAAACCGCATGTGTGAATAAATGTTGCAAAACGATGATACCAAGCTCGCGGAGCTTGTTTAAGCCTGTACAAAGATTTGCGTAACCGACACACATGTGTTGGGTGTTGCGGATCCGTGAAACCAGGGGGTGGACATATACACGATCTCGTTGAGATTCCCATGTAAGAAAGCATTCTTTACATCTAGTTGGTGTATAGGCCATGATCGGGAAACAGAAAGACTAAGAACAGTGCGGATTGTGATAGGTTTCACTACGGGATTGAATGTTTCATCGCAGTCTACTCCGACTTGTTGGCATTTTCCATTAACCACTAAGCATGCTTTATATCGTGCAAGGGTTCCGTTTGCATGAAATTTGTGCCGGTATATCCACATACAACGTATGACATGAGCCTCGGGGGGACGAGGTATAAGTTCCCATGTGTTGTTATCTATTAGAGCTCGATGTTCATCGGTCATGGCGGAGTACCAGTTTGGATCAGATAGGGCATGTTTGTGGGATTTAGGAAGAGGTGAAATGGTGGAGGTGTTGGTGTTGGTGTGAAGGTTGAGTGGTGGGTTTGGTTTGGTGATCCCAACTTTGGACCGGGTAGTCATGGGGTGACATGATGTAGGAGGGGGTGGCGGAGGTGGAGGGGGTGGTTGGCTTCGCCGGGAGTAAGTAAGTGGGTAGTATGAGGGTGGAGGAGGGGTAGGGTGGGACGTAGGTGGTTGAGTGGGAGTGGATATTGATGTTGTTGGAGGGTGGAAGAGGAGAGGAGAGGGTTCTGTTTCAAGGAAAGAGTAATTGTATGGTGGGTTTGGTGTGTGAGATGCATAAGGAAAAGAAGTTTCATCAAACGTTACATGTTGGGAGAGAATGACTTTACCGGTGGACATGTCGAGGCATCTATATCCTTGGTATTGGGCTGGGTAACCTAGAAAAAGGCAAGGTATAGACCGAGGTGCTAGTTTGTGTTGGTGGGTGGCGGTTAGGTTGGGAAAGCAGGCACAACCAAAGATTCGTAGGTGGTCGTAAGTTGGATGTTTGAGGTTGAGGACGGAGGTAGGGGTTCGGTTGTCAAGTCGTGGAGTAGGAAGGATGTTGTGCAAATAGGTAGCGGTATGAAGGGCCTCGACCCAAAAGGAAGGTGGTAAAAAAGCATGGGTAAGTAAGGACAACATGATTTCGTTTATGCGACAGATCATTCGTTCGGCTGTGCCATTTTGTTGAGAGGTGTGTGGGCACGAGAAGCGAATGTGAAGACCGGTGGTGGAAGCAAAATTATGGAAGTGGTGATTGTCAAATTCACCGCCCTTGTCACATTGGAAGGTTTTGAGGGTGATATTGAATTGAGTGTGGATATATTTGTAGAAGGCTGTGATTTTGGGAAAAGTTTCTGATTTGTATTTTAAGGGAAACACCCATGTAAAATGGCTGAAATCGTCAATAATGATGAGGTAGTATTTAAAATTAGTTTTGTTGTGGATAGGTGAGGTCCAAAGGTCGGCGTGAACTAGATCAAATGGTTTGAGAGTAAAGGATGTGGAGTTTTTGAATGGTAGACGTTTGTGTTTAGCAAGTTGACAAGAATGAAAAACTGATAAACGATCATTTTTATTGCAAGAAATATTTTTATTTTGACTAAGAAAATCTATTACATGATGATCCGGATGACCGAGTCTAAAATGCCAAAGAGGCAAACTAGAAGAAACATAAAAAGATGAAGCTGGAGCGTTGGCTTGTTTGGTGAAGGGGTAGAGATCGCAGGAACTGTCGTGTCCGTTTCTTGGTCTTGTAATCCTTTATAGAAAAACCAAAGGAGTCAAATTCAACAGAAAATGAATTATCATGAAAAAATTTATGAACAAATATAAGATCTTTAACGGTATGAGGTGTGTGGAGTACATCTTTTAGATGAATAGGTTTGGATGGATGGGGTAATGTTGTATGACCTGATCCAAGAACTGGTACTTGATTTCCATTTACAACAATCACAGATTTAATAGAAGACAAACTATGGATCGAGATTTTACCTTTGTTGGCTGTGAGATGACATGTAGATCCAGTGTCCATGTACCAATCAGCATGCTCTTGGTCCAGAGTCATAGCTGAAAAAGCAGCCCCGAGTTCAGAAGGTTCAAGTGGGTTTGCCTCCGTAAGATTGGCTTCAGCTAGTGGTTGTCGTGGTTGCTGCTGGGAAGAGGAGGTAGGCCAGGGAGAAGCCCATCCAGCTTGAGTAGGATATGGAAAAGGTGGTGTTGAAGCCCAATATGGGTGGGCCCAGAATGGTGGTGGGTATCCGGCCCATGTAGGGTGTGTTTTATTGGACATAGGGCTTCTACGATTATTTGACTGGTTTTGTGTTGGCCGACCAGAGGACATATAACCAAGTCGAGAAGGAGATGCAGATACAGGCGCTTGACGATTTGTGTTCCGCTACTGGTTAGGGCGGCCTTTGTTTCCAGATTCGCCACGTCGGAAATTAGAGTTTGCTAGTGGGTTGTGTTCAACAGCAGCAACGGTCTCAGTGGATGAGTGAGAATCTCGAGCACGTTGTCGCTGAGTTTCAAGTTGAAGCATGGAGCATGCGGTATCCCATGGAGGTAGGGTCTGATTGATGTAGGCCCCGACTGTGTCAAATTCGGATGGCAACCCGCGGATAAGTTGAAGAACTAGACGTTTCTCGTTGACAGGGCAATCGACGTCATTCAGTTGACTTGCCAGATCTTTGAGACGTTGGCAATAAGCTTCAAGGGACGACATTGCTCGAAGGGTAAGGTTTGTGAACTCGTGTTGAAGAGTAGCAGTACGAGATCCTTTGTTGTTAAGGAAGATATTTTGAATTTTGAACCAGGATTCATATACTGTGGAGTCCGGTTCAAGCACCCGCGCAAGGAGATCGTCTGAAATCGTTCCATAAATCCATTGGAGGACGATGGCATCAATCTCTAACCAGTTTTCATAGGTCGGGTCAGTCTTGGATGGAGGGTCGGAACCATTGATATGGGCAAGAATTTTGTAACCTCTAGCATGAAGTCTGAACAAGCGAACCCACGAAGAGTATGATACCTTGGTACCATCAAGGGTGCGGATCTTGTTCTGTATGTTTGTGACCGTGTAGACGGGATGGAGAGCTTTGACAAGAGTTGGGTCTTGTTTGTCTGTCATCGTGAATAGTGAGGATGAGCAGAAACAAAGTAAAGATGTCCCGCAGTAGCTGAGACAGTGGGGAGAGATTTTGAGGTAAGGAGCACTTGGCTCTGATACCATATAATTATAAAGGAATCGATGCCTTTCATTGATAAAGGATGGGATTAAATACCCACTGTACAGAGTGATTACACGAGGAAATAGGGGAAAATCTAGGCTAAATAAGGAAGAAGTAATATGCATTAATTACACAGTAAATATAAGATCAGGAATATATAGAAGGTATATATTTTGGTTAATAGTATTAGCCTCTTATCATCTCAAGGACACCATTTTTCACAACTATGATATAGACTCTTCTGCAAATTTGATGGCCTCTCATCTTGTTTCCTCTGATTCTGATTTGTCCCAAAGAATGGTATTCCACATTGTCAATATAATGGATGTGACAGATGAGTTGAAGGGATATGATGTCATTTTCTTGGCTGCACTTGTAGGGATGGATGTTGATGAGAAGGTTAAGGTCATTGATCATTTGGCAAAGTACATGGCCCCAGGTGCTTTGCTCATGCTGAGGAGTTCTCATGGTGCCCGTGTCTTTCTCTATCCAGTGGTAGAAGCACAACAACTTCAAGGGTTCGAAGTTCTCTCCGTTTTTCATCCAAATGATGACGTCATCAATTCAGTCGTGATTTCACGTAAGATTGCAGATCCTGTTAACAATGATCATGGTGATAATCATGGTCATCACCATGAGTTGGGGATCGAGTCCCTCATGCCATTAAGTTGCAAGTATTGTGAGTTCCAAGCTTTCAACAATCCTCTTGGCCAGATAAAAATGATTGATAATTAGATCTCATTCTACGTTAAATAGGATTGGTATGCATATAAACTTATCATATGTGCTTGCTTGAAAGTGTGAGAATGAATTTGATTGTCTCGGTTTTCTCTTATCTTACTTGAATTTCCGGAAATAAAGAACCCTATATTATGTTTTATATCATCGGCCTATTTACAAACGGTTGATTCAAAAACTCATTTACTTTTTTCACTAAATTATAGTTCCTCTTATAATATCCTGTGTATCTTAAGAAAGAAGCCCTTACACTACCACAGAATTCAAAGAAATATTTACACTCTTGGAACGTGTCAGCTGGCAAGAGAGGAAATCATGCTTAAATATAAGTTCTGACTATGTTCAAAGAAATATTTACACCACCACAGAATTCAAAGAGATATGAAGACACAAGAAAAAGAACTTTAACACTTGTAGCGATTGCAACTTACATTGTTATGTTCATTAGTTATGCTTGAATCTAAGTTCTTATGATGCTAAAATGATCATAAAGTTGCATGTAAAACGAAAGAAATATCCATTTGTGTAGACGAATTAATGACAATCATTTTCACTATGAAATATATAGACTGTTGGCGCAATCACATAATGAGCATTTTTCAAGAGCTTATTGCGTCAAATAACCTTTTTAATGTCAAAAAGGTTATGTGACTTAATGCGAAAACCACACACTTTGATCACACCTATGAAAATGAATTTAGCATTAAAAGGCATGTCCTAAAGCAGTTTCATAGAAGTATCAAAACACATAAGGTGAATATTTGGAACCTATATTTTTTTAAATTCGATACATCCACAAAGGGAAACAACATTAGCACCGGTAGGGGCGGAGCCAAATTTTGTGAATATGGGGGATTTACATTGTAATAACATATCAAAATATATTTATAACTAAATACGTAATAGGGTTAGTAAACATGAACGAGAAATATTGGATTTTTGATATTACTAATCCTATTAGGTTGTAGGAGTGTATTGTGAACATATTTCTCTATGATTATCACTAAGAGGATGCAATTGTGGTTATGAACATCTTATTTTAGTACAGAAAAAAAAAATCATGGTTTTTTTTTCTTATGATTTACCTTATATTTATATAAAATAAATTACAAGTTATAATAATGTTACTAATTGTAAATTAGAAAACAGTTACAACGTATCAAAAAGTATAAATAACTATGACTTGGAGATTGGAGTTGAGAAGCAACATTAAGTCCCCAAAATAATTAAATGAGGATTGCGATTTAGGGGAAATAATGATTTAAATTGATAGGAGGGGCTATGGTGTTTAATTATCACTTCGATAACGGCCTTTTCAGTTGCAACTAAATTAGAGTTAGAATTTACTTCAATTACAAAAGTTGGGTGAGTAGCAGCATCCAACAACTGCCCCCCCCCCCCCCCTCGGGTAGTATCTCCGATACTGAGCACTATGGGTATTACTAAACGGGAGAAACCTTCTAATGTGGCAACTACTAACGGTTATGAATCCTCTCAAAAAAAAATTTAAGGAAGATTATTCTTTGGAGTTGCTCCCATACAATGTATCCAAATCCCAATACCTCATTAAGTACTTTGCATATTACTTAAATATTTCACTAGTACTCCTTATATTGCCTCTACAAAATGAAATTTTAAAACATTTCTCACCTTGACTTAATAAAAATGCATCGAACACTGTGAAGAAATCCGTCCATTTTATCTATATCTTTCTTTTATTTAGGATATCTTGTTTTAGCTTTAGTGATTATCCCTTCCTATTTTATCTCGTCTCTTGTATTTATATTCTGGACATGTTTTCAATCAATCAATTAATAAGTTTTGATATCTATTATGGTATCAGAGCGATTGCAAACCTACTGCTCATGACTAAGCCCAGATACCAGAGCGGCGTCGTCTAAGATGGCTTAATTGGCAAACAGATCGATGTCAACTCCGTCTATTACATGCATGCATCTGATCCAAAACATATTCATGTTAATGATCTTCTAAACGGTAACAATTATGGTTATTGGACAGAAGATATGCAAAATTTCCTTTTCGCCAAAAACAAAATCAGTTTTGGTGATTGAACGTTGGAGATGCCTGAGGAAGGAACTCCCAATCTGATGATGTGGAGAAGGTATGAGGCCATGATCAAGGGATGGCTCACCATCACCATGAACAAAGTGATAGGTTTTGAGCAAAACAACAATCCTATGGTGCACATGCAAAACCGTAAAGCTTTTGATCTAGGTTTCTCTATTGTACATGCAAATTTATCCAAAGCTTACAAACCCTAGATCTAGCATACAAATTCTGAAAATAATAACCAAAACAAGTTTAGATGATTACCTTTCAGAAGTAGCAAGAATCTTTAACTTGAAGAGCTTAGTATCACAATTGTAATACCTCTAATGGATTACAAACACCAAGGCGAGAAGATGATATTGAAGGGAGGGAATGGAGGCACAAAATCGGCTCCAGAACTCTTTGGAGTAAGTGGTAGTCGATTTTGGGTGCCCTGGGGTCCTTTGTATAGGTGTGCTACTAGGATTTCAGTCAAAACCCAAATTGGATGACTTAGGCCTTAAGCAGTCCAAAGAACCTTCTGGAACAAGGCGATGGACAAAATCATAGTGGGCTTCCACTCTAATTTTCGTCTCGCTCATACCCATAGGGATCTAAAGCCCAAATCCAATTATCTTATAATTGCCAATACCAGTCCCATTTATTTCATTAATCTCTTTCAGCCACAAAATTAATTCTTGACCAATATTTATTTAAACAATATGATTTCTCTTTTAATATATTATTCTTATAATATATTAATAAACCATAATATCCTCACTCTCCATGAATCATCCAGTCTAGTACATACCAAATATAGTTATGGACTTAGACACTAATCCAACAATCTCCCACTTGGATAAGTCTAATAACTATAAATGCAAGTACGACTTCAGGATCCGTTTAGCAACACTACTAGAAAAACAGCCTTTTACGACGCTCATTGCGCATCGTAAAAGGCTCAGACGACGCGCAAATGCGCGTCAAGGAAGGCCCTGTCATAAAGAGAGACGACGCGCATTTACGACGCTCATTTACGGCGCGCAATTACGACGCGCGTTTACGACACGCAATGCGTATCAAGGAAGGCCCTGTCATAAAGGAAGATGACACACATTCGCGTGTTGTAACCTTACGACGCGCGTGTTAATGACACGCAACGCGTATCAAGAAAGACCCTGTCAAGAAAGGCCATGTCATAAATGAAGACGACACACATTTTTGCGTATCATAATTTTAAATGTTTAAAAAAAATATTATTCATAGATTTACTTATTTTCAAATTAAATTTGTATTTAATGTTTCTGAAAAGAAAATAAAATATCATATACAAAAAATAGAATCCATTGCATAAATTTAATGTCATACAACTCTATTTCTTATAATATATAAATTTCCATCTAATCTACTATGTACATCAAATTCCAACTAAGTATGTTGCATCTTGCCTTTTATAATTCTTTAAGACTAATGCTCCAAACAGCTGATTATATGGATAAGCAATTGTGCATTGGCTGCATCCCGGTTGCTGATATCCTTCCACATATCTTTGCACCACATAAAACTAGATCATACCTTTGCACCACATAAAACTAGAAGATGGAGAGAGCTAGACTCCATATCCTTAACAGCCCCACCTGAGGAGATGGAGTGATCCTTTTCATTTTGATCCCATTCATCAAAATAAGGGAAAATCAATAACAAAATGAAAATGAAAATGAAGTGAATTGACATTCTAACTTGTTTCTTAAGGATAGAGTGCAAATTTAAGTCCTGATGCAGCTGTTGTATCTGTAATCTTTTAGATATGACTGGATGCCACATCTTTGAGATAGTCACCCATGTGTGTCTGAAAGAAATTGTAATTATTTCAGATAAAAAGTACATAAATTAGCACTATAACTCTAAACAAACCAACCTGTGTCCCTGTAGCTCGGGACATTTTTTCTTGCTCCTGAAGATCCATTCGAAAAAGATTTGTTTAATAATATATTAACTCTTAACATATTAAATAAAAACAATAAAAAAAATAAAATTAAATAGACCATACCAATTTCCCTGAAATGACACAAGGTGATTCAGTGTCTACTGCCCTGCTTTCCCTGCAAAGTTAATCTCAACAAGTAGGTTTGGTTTGGATATATCTCTTTTTCGATGTATCTGTATAGTATAACTGTTCTGAAGTGTTGTTTCTTGTTTACATAATACCTTAATTGGTTTCTGCAATCCCAGAATTGGTGCTTTCTGTCTCTGAATTTAATCTGTTGCTAGTGCTGAATGATGATGTCCAACAGCCTGAGCCTTAGAATAAAAACAACAGTCTATTGTTCATATTCATTAATTATCTTTTGAAAGGCGATAACCTACCTATCTGTAGTAATACTTACCAGAGGTAGAGGTGTTTGGCTTTGGAAAGAGCATTGTCAGGTATTCAACTTTTAGGCTGCATCTATTACACTGTGCAGGAGTAGACTAGACTAGACTGATCAAACTTTCTATAACTTGACTAGACTTTGACCGATGGGTCTATTTTCTATAACTTGACTTGACTTTGACTGACTTGTAACCTATAACCACTCTTGTTGTATCCTGCAGTACTTCTTGTATCAGCTCCTACGAGGGTTGAAGTATATTCACTCTGCCAATGTGATTCATAGAGACCTGAAGCCAAGTAATTTGCTATTGAATGCAAATTGTGATTTAAAAATTTGTGATTTTGGGCTTGCACGAACAAGTGTTGAGAACAATTTTATGACCGAATATGTTGTGACAAGATGGTATCGGGCCCCTGAGCTCCTACTCAACTCTTCAGATTACACAGTAGCCATTGATGTCTGGTCAGTTGGTTGCATCTTCACGGAGCTCATGAACAAAAAGCCTTTGTTTCCTGGTAAAGATATTGTCCATCAAAATCGCATATTAACAGAGGTATGTATATGTTATATGTATATTTTTACTGGTGTAGCCTTGTTTCTACTATGAGATATTAAACTCTCCTGAAAGGTTTAATTAATCATTATGTCATTAGTATTTACCAATTTCTAAAATACAATCAATATTTCTTTTTATATTTAAAAAATTATTTTTAAACCAATCAGGGCATCCCATACCTTCAAAAATTCGACGATTTTTGCAACTATGTTGTGCTGTTCAACACTACTCTGGTTTCCATGCCAGGTGAACAATGAAGAACCAGATTGAAGAAGAAAGCATTCATACATATTCAATTAGGTTGCCACCTGAAACAAACAAATTTCATTAGCCCTAATTTTAACAATTCCAAGGAATAACTTAGAAGGGGCTCATAATCATACGGCATCTACCATAGTAGATGATGATATCAATAATCAGTTAAATATATATTATATTATTTTATTAAAAGCAAAAAAGATAAAAATGTGATCTAGGAAGGAGTTGCATGAATCAATATTTTATTTGGTTATGTTATGCTATTGCCACCATCTCTGTTGATTGGTCATGATGTAAACAGTAAAAAAAATACATACATACATCTTTCATACATATTTTTTAGTCTTTTTCCATATTTTTGTGCTTAATCTGTTTAGGAACATATAGGAAAAACCCTTTCTATTAATTAGATACAACTTTGCTGAAAGTAGATCACATAGGTGTATGGATTCAGAATATTCCAATGGCATATTTGATTTTGTCATTGTAAAACTGTACAACTGGTGTTTTGTTTTACCTATACTTGTTTTTGTCATTGTAAAACTGTACAGCTGGTCAATGATGACCCAACTGCCAAAAGCTAATAAAAATTAATGAATAAATTTTATGCTTTCTAAATGAGTAGATTAAGTGCCTCATCACCAGGCCTCAAGAAAGCAAACAGGGCACATGTATTGGCATGGGTGCCTGAGAAGAACTGAACTAAAGTTTGTTAAGTAAATTGAGAACCTAATAAAAATGGTGGGAAGAACAAATGAATGATTAAAAATGGAAAACCTATTAACAAACAATTGTTGATTCAACACCAAAATTTTCTACAAAATCTTGGTCCAGGGCTTCTCTGCCACCTGCTTCTTGTCTACAAAATCTTGGTCTAGAAAAATTTAGCTGCGAAAACAAAAGGATTTAGCAAGATAAGGTTCTGGTAGAAGAATGAAAACATAGGGAAAAAATCAACCAAAACACACCTTAATAAGACACAGGGCTTGTAAATTAGAGCAATAGAAGAAGTAATCCTAAGGTCGTCGGACCTGATGTTACCGGCAAGGGGAGAGGAGGTGAGATCTTGTAGTGATAGTACCTGAAGGTTTCTAGTTCAAATGATTTGGGCTCTGTGGAACCTTGATGCGAGGCCAATCATAAAGCATCCTAGTGCTTCGTCGCAGTGGAAGGTGCGTTATGAGTGTCGATTCGCTTAGGTGGCGAAGCAGCAGCAGTGGTGAAAGTTAAAACCCTAAGTCGTCGGTTATTAGAGAACAACATTACATGCTTCCTTCTGCGGACATTTACCCCAATTTCCCCTTTCGTCTCTCACTCTAGAAACCCTAATCCCTCCGCCACAATGAACACCATTACAGTTTCCACGACGCCTTGAAAGCCCTAACCTGAATCTCTCGATCAGAAGCGTATCTAGAAGGAAGCAGGTCAAGGAATAGTGCAAGAAAACTGTTGGCGAGTATTCTCAATAACAACAGAGAGATGAAGAAGGTGAAATTACAGCAACGATGAAGTAGATGAATGGAAATCAGAAGCCCTTTTTCTTGATTGAGATGATGAAGTCGAGAGATGGAGATGAAATCGTAACCTTCGATCTTTGATTGAGAAGTTGCACAATAGTGTGAGGAGAATGAAAGATGCGTGAAAATGCTTAGGGCAGGGAGGGTAGCGGGCTTTTCTAATTTTTTGGCTTTTCTTTTCCCGCTTGTAACTAAGGAACGCGCGTTCATTAAAATTATAAAGCGACACATATAGAGGGCGCACATTTAAGGTACAGCGCCCTCTGTGTTTTCAATTTTTTTTTCTTTTGACACTAATTTAAAGGCACGCAATAATGCGTGACCTAAGTCCTTAAATTTTTTGAAGAGATGACACTTTTTTAATGTCACTCTCGTTTGCGTAACATAAATTAATGAGTGTCGTAATTTGCGCGTCGTAAAAGGCTATTTTTCTAGTAGTGCAATCGTAGCTCTCAAAAGCCGTTGTCGAACTCTGACTCGTCCTTTAGATAAGGGTCGTATAGTCATCTATTCTCAAGATAGCGTGCGGACAACTACATGGAACATAGTCATACTTATTGTCCAACAGTTTGTTTCTCGATCTCTGATTTGTCTAACATAGAACTTAATTGAACACATCAATTCAGTCCTGACCAGGCCTGACACATAAGTCAAACCAAATCATCAAGGGACCCATATATCGCTTTTACCCTCTTAGGATAAAAGGAACAGATAAACTTCGACTTATATGCATTTCCTATTCACTTATCAAATCATGCACAACAATGCGTTTTATAACATCAAGTTACTGATGCGTTTACGCATTATCAATACATAACCAACTTGAAAACAATAAATCATATATCTAGGTTTAAAGACTATATGATATTATCATCTAACAATCACTCGTGATTAATTCAATGAAGTGATCGTGCGGGTTTATTCAAATACTCAAATCTTATTTTATAAGTACTCATGAACATTGCAACAAACTTTTGCTATGTCTAATACACTTTAGACAATCTACAGGCCAATTCATGACAGTCTTCTTTCATACCTACTTCCAAAGTATGAGCAATTGTGGACTGTTCGAATAATCTTATTATTCAGGAAGTCAAAACATGCAAAGTGAAACAATAGTAAATAATTAACACAAGATAGTAACTTTACGTATAAATAATACTCCTTTATTTAATCATCAAATGTTAATTAAAATTTATCTATTACACATTTCGAATCTATCTAATCTAAACTAATATCATCCTTCAGCCCAATGCTCCTAGCGTGCTGCAAGTGCCTAACCCTACTCAGTACCTTCGTAAGGGGATCTGTTGGGTTATCCTCTGACGATACCCTCTTCACTACGAGGAGTCCCTCTTCAACCCGATCTCTAATAAAGTGATATTTCATGTCAATATGTTGAGATCTGCCATGATCCTTCGGTTCCTTGGTCAAGGCAACCGCTCCTTCATTATCGCAGAAAATCTCTATAGGCTCCTTTATGGCTGGCACAGCTCTAAGGTCTCCGATGAAGTTCTTCAACCATATCGCCTCCTTTGACACTTCGCTCTCCGCTATGTACTTTGATTTTCACGTTGAATCAACTACAGTCTCTTGCTTGGAACTTCTCCATTCAGGGTAAAGACCTAGCCCGGCTGAGAGCGGTAGTTGTCCCGGTCGGTCTGAAAACTGGCGTCACTATACCCTCGCACCCTTAAGTCATCACTCCCACCGAGGACTAGACACCATTCATTGGTCCTCCGAAGGTACTTAAGAGTATTCTTGACTGCGGTCCAATGTGCTCTGCCAGGGTTCCCTTGATATCTACTGACCATGCTCAAAGCGAAGGCCATATCAGGACTAGTACAAGTCATAGCATACATGATCGAGCCAGCTGCGGAAGCGTAAGGTACTCGACTCATTTCTGCTATCTCGGCTTGGGTACTCGGGATTTGAGTCTTACTCAACATGGCATCGCTTTGGATCGGTAACTCCCCTTTCTTCGAATTCTCCATACTAAAACGCTTTAGTACCTAGTCTAAGTAAGTATTCTGACTAAGTCCTATTAGTCTTTTACTCCTGTTTCTTACTATCCTTATTCCCAGAATATAGGCAGCCTCTCCGAGGTCCTTCATAGTGAAACACTTCCCAAGCCAGGACTTAACTTCCTGCAGGGTTGGGATGTCGTTTCCTATGAGTAGTATGTCATCGACATACAATACGAGGAAACTAACTATAATCCCACTGGATTTGGCATATACACATGATTCATCCTCGCTTCATAGAAAGCCAAACTCTTTCACTTTCTCATCGAAACAAAGATTCCATCTGCGAGATGCTTGTTTTAATCCATAAATGGATTTCTCAAGCTTACACACTCTATTAGGATGCTTCGCATCGACAAAACCCTATGGCTGACTCATGTAAACATCCTCAGCCAACTTCCCATTGAGGAAAGAGGTTTTGACATCCATCTGCCTTATTTCATAATCATAAAACGCAGTTATGGCTTGCATAACCCTAATAGACTTTATCTTTGCAACTGGTGAGAAGGTCTCATCATAGTCAACTCCATGAGTTTGAGTAAAGCCCTTCGCACCCAATCGCGCCTTATAAGTATGTACCTTCCCATCCATGTCGGCCTTCTTCTTGAAGATGCATTTGTACCCGACCGTCTTACGACCTGGCACGTTTTCAACTAAATTCCAAACTTGGTTGTCATACATGGACTGAACCTCGCTGTCCATAGCCTCTTTCTGTTTTGCAGACTTCAGGCCTGCCATGGCTTCCTTGTAGTTGTTAGGTTCATCCAAATTTATTAGTGTAATGTCACTAATAAATGTATCACCCTCACTTGTTATATGAAAACCATATAACACAGTTGTAACACTAACTCTCCTGGAACGTCTAAGAGGTAAGGACTCGCCAATTGGTTCAATAGGACTTTCCTCCTCAGGTTGAGCGCCAGTGTTTGAGGTTCCTTCATCGTTCAATTCTAGAATCTCTTCAAGATTGATTTGCATCCCACCGTCCCATTGGTTTATGAGTTCTCGCTCTCGGAAAACCCCTCTCCTCGCAACGAATACAACATTGTCACTTGGCCTATAGAAGAGATATCCAAAGGACTTCTACTGGTAGTCGATGAAAATACACCGCTCACTACGAGGTTCAAGCTCATCGTGAGTCTCCCGTCTTACGAAAGCCTCCTAACCCCAAACCTTGATATGTGCCAACGAGGGAACTTTCCTTGTCTACATCTCGTGAGGTGTTTTGGCAACCTTCTTTTTAGGGACTAAGATAAGGATATGGGCAACAGACTCTTAGGCATACCCCCAGAATGAGATTGGTCACAAAGCCCGACTCATCTTGGAACAAACCATGTCAAGCAAGGTTCGATTACGCCTCTTAGCCACACCGTTCAACTGCGGTGTCCTAGGTGGTGTCAATTGTGAAACTCAAGACTAAGGTACTCTCCACCTCGATCGAATCGAAGCATCTTGATTTTCCTACCCAGCTGATTCTCCACTTCTTGCTTAAACTCTTTGAACTTTTCAAAGGTTTCTGACTTGTACCTGATTAAGTAGATATACCCATATCTGCTATAATCATCGGTGAAAGTCACATAGAAGCGGCTTGCATCCCTTGTGGTGGATCTAAAGGGCCCACACACATCGGTGTGTATGAGATCGAATAAACCCTTACCCCTTTCACAAGTACTTATGAAGGGTGACTTGGTCATCTTTCCAAGTAAACAAGACTCACACGCGTCATCGTCCCTAAGGTCGAATGACTTTAGCACTCCGTCCTTTTGGAGTTGGGCTATATGTTTCTTGTTAACATGTCCAAGACGACAATGCCACAAGCATGCTTTGTCCAAACTATTGGAAGAGTCTATATGCAACACATCATTTCCTAAGTTGTCTACAACCATCACAGTTTCATATATTCTATTGCAAGGAAATGCTTCAAAATAGAGAACACCATTAAGAAAAGCATTAATAGAACCTTTTTCATTATCAAACGAAAATCTAAATCCTTGTTTATGTAAACCATGAAAAGAAATGATGTTTCTTGCTATTTCTGGCAAATAGCAACAATTATTCAACTCTAGTCCTAACCCACTACTAAGCACTAAAGAATAAACTTCAATCTTGGTGATAGGCGACGGTCTTCTGTTTCCCATGATCAAGTTTATCTTCCCATGCTCCACATCCCTATTTCTTCTTAGGCCCTGCAAAATCATAACAAATGTGAAAACCACATCCTGTGTCAAGAACCCAAGAAATAACATGCGATGAGTTATTAGATTGAATAGTATAAATACTTGCAAAGGACGACTTGATCTTCCCATCCTTGATATCTTGCAGATATTTCGGGCAGCTTCATTTTCAATGCCCTTTGTCATGAAAATGGTAGCACTCTGCATCCTTCGGGTTCGAGGAGGGTGCAGCGGGACCAACCTTGGTTCCACTAGAAGAGGTACCATCAGGGGACTTTCCCTTATGGTGGCTCTTTGAAGGAGTCTTGCTCTTCTTACCCTTTCCCTTCCTAATATCCAAGACGGAGGCAGCAATAGCGGGAGTTGATGCAATAGATTTTTCCTTGAGGTTGCTCTCAACAGTCCTCAACAAGCCTTGAAGCTTGCTCAAGCTGACCTCCTCCTTGTTCATGTGGTAGGTCATGCGAAACTGGTTGAAACAAGGTGGCAAGGAGTGAAGAATGATATCAATCGCCAGCTCTTCATCAAAGTTAACATTTAACTTCAGCAGGCGATCGACATATCTCTGCATTTTCTACAGATGAGCAGGGACAGACTCTCAGTACCTCATCTTGGTCGTGATCATCGAAGTGATGATCTCGTACCTCTCCTGCCTAGCACTTTGGTGGTATCTGTCTAGCAAATCATGGTGCATCTCATAGGGATAGTAGTCCTCGTAGGACTTTTGGAGTTCTGCAGTAATAGTCACGAGCATGATGCAATGGACTTTCGTAGCATCTCGCTCGTGGGCCTCAAAGGCAGCGATCTCCTCGGGAGTAGCAGTGTTGACATTCACCTCCTTTATCTCCTTGTCGAGGACATACTCCTTGTCCTCATAGCGGGTAACCATTCGAATATTACGGATCCAATCATTGAAATTGGTCCCATCAAAAATCACCCTCCCACACAAATTCATGAGTGAGAACGAGTCGGAAGAGGTTGAGCCTGAAGCGTTGTTGTTTTTTAAGTTAGACATCTAAAAAGGTAAAGAGACAAAGTTTGATTAGATAAGAATCCCCAATTAAACACCCAAATGAGAAATTAGGGCTAGGATCCAACACCATTATTTGCAATTTAGAAGAGGGATGTCGTACTCTAAACAACAAATAATTTGAAGGTAAGTGAATGGCGATTCACTAATTTCCACCATGAAAAACAAAAGGAAATTAAGTTTTAATTGTATTGAAAGTTCCTAGATCTATTGAGATTCATTGAACTTTTCAATGACATGTTTAAATCTCGATATGCCCTTTAAGTTTGTGACTGGGATACCGAGGATCACAAACAAGGTGTGAATAACCATGCAAATGAACTTGGTTCCCCCAATGTTACAGTCACCTAATCAATGTGCCGGTTAGCCACACACGCTCCATTGATCTATGACAAACATCGAGTCACCCTTTGCCACCTTTGCTAGACCCAAATTAGTGTGCTGGTTAACCACACACGCTCTACTAACGTCTTGACAAGGGTATAAAGTGTAATTTCATGGAATAGCATCATTTTCACATTTTTCCTAAAGTAATTAAGATTGGGAATTTTTTATAAAACATTTAGTTACTTTATTTATCATTATACTTTTAATGAGGAATTAGGTTCCCTATCCTACCCGTTCGGCTAACGACCCTCCACCAATCAAGGAAGCGGTGGGTGAGAGTGGACACCCATTAAACTGTCATTTTATAGGCAGCAACCTTATACCTCCTTATAGATTGGCATTGTGAATGAGGCCTATTAACGGTAAGACTAGACCTTATCTTATACATATATATATATATATATATATATATATATATATATATATATATATATATATATAATCATTATTCTTATAATATTATAATAGTATTAGGGTAGAATTTTAAACTTGTAAAATTCTAGGGTTTAGAATTTAAATATTTCAAAATTAAACTTTTAATCAATAATTTAAATTTCAAAACTTGAGGGCAAGTTTTGAAAAAATTCAAAACTATCTAGATCAAAATTCAAATAATATAATTAAACAATTAATTGGTGATTATCTGATTTTGACCTAATCCAAATTTCATGCAAGATAATTTAATCAAATAATTCAAATAATTAAGGTTTATCATATAAGGCAATAATTATCTAATTAATTGATAAATATCTTTTATTTTGCCAAGGATAATCACATGATATCAATAAAAATCAGATTTCATTAATTAAAAACATTTTTGGTAATTATCCCAAGTCAAAATAAGCCAAAATCCCAAAAATCCTTCTGTCTGACACTCCGACTCGCTGAGTCCCCATTTGGAGTCGTCGAGTTCATCAGGGGACTCGACGAGTCTGTCAGGCAGAAGGCAGATTTATTGATTTCAAGCAATGAATAAACACATAATGCATCAAATACAATAGAAACCAAGCAAGGCTCTGATACCACTGATAGGTTTTGAGCAAAACAATAATCCTATAGGTGCACATGCAAAACCCTAAAGCTTTGGATCTAGGTTTCTCTATTGTACATGCAAATTTATCCAAAGCTTACAACCCTAGATCTAGCATACAAAATCTGAAAATAATAACTAAAAAAAGTTTAGATGATTACCTTTCACAAGTAGCAAGAATCTTCAACTTCAAGAGCTTAGTATCACAATTGTAATACCTCTAATGGCTTACAAACACCAAGGAAAGAAGATGATCTTGAAGGGAGGGAATGGAGGCACAAAATCGGCTATAGAACTCTTTGGAATAAGTGGTAGTCGATTTTGGGTGCCCTAGGGTCCTTTATATAGGTATGCTGCTAGGGTTTTAGTCAAAACCCTAATTGGATGACTTAGGCCTTAAGCAGTCCAAAGAACCTTCTGGAACAAGGCCATGGACGAAATCATAATGGGATTCCACTCTAATTTTCATCCCCCTCATATCCATAAGGATCTACAGCCCAAATCCAATTATCTTATAATTGGCAATACCAGTCCCCTTTACTTAATTTATCTCTTTTAGCCACAAAATTAATTCTTAATTAATTCTTGACCAATATTAATTAAACAATATTTCTCTGTTAATAAATTATTCTTATAATATATTAATAAACCATAATATCCTCTCTCTCCATAAATCATCCAGTCCAGTTGTTTTGGTGAAGGCAACCCAAAAGGACCATGCTACAACCGAGTCAAGTACATACCAAATATAGCTATGGACTGAAACACTAATCCAAAAGAAAGAAATCAGAAGTAGTGTCAAGTATGCCAAGAATACCAGAGAAATATAGGAAGACCTTGAATAACGCTTCAGTAAAGAAAGTGCACCCCAAATATATGAGCTAAAACAAACCCTCACTATAACCCGACAAGACAAGGCTTACGTCTTAGTGTACTACACCAAACTATGAAGGATTTGGGACAAAATTCAATAAGCAGCACCTACACCTAAGTGCACATGTGGGCTAGAGAAAAGAATGGTTAAAACCAAAGAAAAGGAGCTAATGTATGAATTTTTATGGGTCTTGAAGACAAATTCGAGACCATTAAAACTCATATTCTCTCTGTGAAGCCAACACCATGTCTCGGGACAACTTACCACCTTGTTGCTGAAGACGAACAACAAAGGGCCATCAGTTTTGTGAAGAAACATGTTGTAGAATTTGCTGGCTTTGAAGCATTCTCACAAAATAAAGGCAGACAAGGAAGCAATCCACTGCACATTTTGCAATAAATATGGGCAAAATAGGAAGGTTGTTTTGAAAGTATCGACTATCTGCAATGGTGCCCATACAAGATGAAAAGAAACGGAAAAACTTGGCCAACAGAGGCTAAAATTACACCATATGCAGCTCAAGTCAATCTCAATTCAAGTCCAATACCATGCCTCACTAGCGAACAATATGCAAGATTGGTGACACAGTTATCTACTAATCATTCAACCTCTAAAACTCCCATAGTCAACATCGACGATAAGAAAAATTTAAACAATGATTGGGTTGTCGACTCTAGTTCCATAGAAAATATAGTTATCAACCTTGATTTTTTACAGGAGTGGACAAAACACTCCTATGATAATGTCACTATTCCTAATGGTGAAAAAGTGACAATATAAGGGGTGGGAACGACCACCATAACCAAAGATATAAAATTGGAAAATGTCATTTACATACCCTCATTCAAAACCAACCTATTGTATGGTAGTCAACTAATAAAGGGTCTCATTTGTGTTGGCATTCTTTCATGACTTTATGCTATATAGGACTTATTTATGAAGAGAGTGATTGGAACAGGTAGTGTAAATAAGGTCTTTATTGCATGAAGTCTAGAATAAGTTGAGGGATGGTGATGGAAGTCTCAAAAGAGGGACTATGGTACAAGAGATTAGGGCATGCGTCTGAAGAGAAACTTCGTCAAATTGAGTGTTTTTCTAAATCCATCCACTCCATAGAAAGTAAGTTAAGTGGTTCTTGTATAAACGCCAAAAAAAACTCATTTACCTTTTCCTAGTAGTTTAATAAAAATGATTGATTGTTTTGATTTATTACATTGCGACATACGAGAAGGTATCTTGTACAAGAGATTATGGCATGCGTCTGAAGAGAATCTTCATCAAATTGAGTGTTTTTCTAGAGCATGCTGCTTTTTTTTTACTATTTTTGACGATTTTAGTCATGTAATTTGGGTATATTTGTTTAACCACATAAATGAGGCTAGTGAAGGTTTGTTTAATTTTTACATGATAAAAACTCAATTTGGAAAAGAGATTAAAATATTACAGAGTGACAATGGAGGAACATTCACTTCTAACTTCATGCAAGAACTTTATGCGAAACATTGCATCATTCTTTAAACATGTTCTGCCCACACCCCACAACAAAATGGGGTTGTAAAATGAAAGCACAAACACATCCTTGAGGTAGCTTGTGTTATCCAGCTTTAGCCTAAACTACCAGTTAGATTTTGGGGAGAGTGTGTGTCATGACAGTCACTTACAATATTAATAGACTCCCTTCGAAGTTTATAAAGAACAAAACCTTATTCGAAATTGTGTTCAAACAAAACCCCACATGTGACCCCATGAAATTATTCGGATGTCTTGCATATGTCATAAACAAAGAGACACGAGGAGATAAATTCGAAGCGAGGGGGAGACCCCAGTGTTCATTGGTTACCATCAAGGTCAGAAAGTTTATCAAGTTTATGACTTGGTAGATTGAAAGATAAATATCTCTCGAGATGTGGTGTTCATATAAACAACTTTCTTTTCAACAATATGACTTTAGAAAATAAAGATGAAGATGACTTGTTTATAAATATTGTTGATGATGAAGTCAACACACCTGAAGCAAGCTTTGCAAATGATGATGAATGCCCAGAAACAGGTTGATCAAACGTTAGTAAGTGATGAACAAGCTTTGAATTTTCTCCGTATAGGTGGAAACAATGCCCCTACGGTTGATCTTGGTTGTTCAGAAACCAATGAAAATATTACCGTGAATAACGAACTGGACAACACGACTCTCATAAGACGTAGTGAAAGGGTCAAAACTCAACCAAAGCATCTTAACGATTTTGCTAGGAGACAGCCTCCCTCCATAGACCACACTTGACCCGAAGCGATTCACGAGAGCTCAAGGGTACACCCTCTGTCAAAATTTGTCGCTTATGAAAAGTTTTCTAAATCTCACATATTTTATCTCGCTTCCGTCACTAAACATGATGAGCCAAGAAACTATTACCAGGCCCCTAAAGATGCTTGATGGCAAAAAGTATTGCAAAATGAAATCAATGCTATGTAACGAAACAAACGGTACATAACGGTCGTGCTTAGTCAAAGAAAGTACACCAGATATCTTTAAAGACAATAGTCAAGAAGGTTGCCGACCAAGTGCTTTCCCCATGGAGCGTAATTTATGAATCGATCTAGAAACTAATAGCCCTTTTGTTGATAACTCTCAATATCTTTGACTGATTGGTCGACTCTTGTATTTACAAGTTACCAGATCAGACATCTCTTATGCAGTGAATTTGCTCAGCCAATTTGTCTCCGATCCTCAAAAAAACACTTGGATGCTGCCATGTGTATCGTTCATTACTTAAAAGCCACCCAAGGTTAAAGTATTCTTCTTCGAAAAACAAGAGGCCTTGGGCTTACTTCCTTCTATGATGTTGTGATGTTGATTGGTTGGGGTGTCAGTCCTCTAGACAATCTTGAACTGGATGACTTGTTTTGTTGTGAGGAGCCCCAATTTCATGGCGAACAAAAAAACAATCAGTTGTTTCACTTTTTTCGCTGAACCTGAATACAATAGCTACCGGTTTAAGCAAGATTATTTGGATGCGTTGGCTATTGAGTGAACTTAACGTGATTCAAGCTGGTCCTACCAAGATTTTCTGTGATAATCAAGCTGCTAGGCAAATCGCTAATATTAATCCAGTCTTCCATGAACTTACCAAACTTGTTGAAAAGGATTGCTATTTTTTTAGAGCGAGTTGAGACTAAAGAAATCGGTACAAAATATATCAGCACTACAAATCAAGTGACTTTCATTTTTACTAAGGCTCTCAAAGCGAAGGTCTATGTTCTTTTTGAGGCAAACTGGGCATTTGTACTCTCCATGCTCCAGCTTCATTGCGAGTGAAGGAATCCGTCCATTTTATGTGTATCCTTGTTTTATTTAGGGTATCTTTTGTAGTTTTAGTGATTGCCCCTTACTATTTTATCTCATCTCTTGTATTTATATTCTGGACGTGTTTTCAATCAATCAATTAAGAAGTTTTGATATCTATTACACTCATATTTGAAAACATAAGACAGATAATATTGTTGAACTACCTAGTGACAATATATTGTTACTTTTCTTCTAAAATACCGTCAGATAGAAACATCAGTTGCTAGAAGTGGCGTAAATTATGTTTTTTTACAGGTGCTATTCGTTTATCTTTGGTTATCAACATAGAAATTCGTAAAAGGAGTAGTGACAAAACCCGTCTATAAGTATGAAATTAATTCATTCGTAAAATACTCGTGAAGCACTTGTAGGGACATCTGGAGTCAGTAACGTGATGGAGCAACAAATTTTGTTGTCGATGCTTGTTTCCAGTAACTGTCTTTGTTTGAAAAGGAGACAAGACTTTTTAAAGATATAAAACATGTGTGAACAATTGAAATGTGAACGCATAAGAATTTAAAAGCATCTAGTCTCATAAACTTAATAAATTCAAAAATCTCATGTCATATATAGTTAAATAATAACAAGGCTTGGGGTAAGCACATCCACTAAGTACTACTTATTTTATATTAGTGTCTAGATGTTATTTCATTTCCAAATATTACTGATAATTTTTTCATCTAAAAGAGTATAATATATATATATATATATATATATATATATATATATATATATATATATATATATATATATATATATATATATATATATATATATATATATATTGAGGTCGTAAAACGACATAAAATGAAGAAGTGAAGAAAAAGTTTAATATATATCTTTATATTATGGTAATAAAAAAACAATATAAACTAAACTCAAATAGATGTTGGTGTTAATCCAAACCAAGTCAAAGTCATGTGTTTTATTCAGGGGTATTTTAGTCTTTTGTTAGGAGTATGACTAAGTATACCACGTAGAGATTTAGTGGGCAGTAGGTGCAGTAATTTTAGGATAAGTAGTTGAATTTATCTTGTTTAAATATCCTTGTAGTCGATGAGTTAAAAGAATTGGAATAAACACAGAAAAGTTGCCCCTATCTTCTCCCTGTTTTTTCTCTGTTTTTGCTGTGTGAAACAGGCCTGAAGAGCAGGTTAAGCAAGTTTGAGAGTCGGTGTAGAGAAAGGAGGAGCGGCCCTTGGCTGCAGGGCTAAGAACGAAAAAGAAGAAGCATGTGAGATCAACAGATAAAATGGTGAAGGGAGAGAACAGAAAGGCAGAAAGAAGAAAGAAAAAAAGAAGAAAGAAGAAAGAAAGAAACACAGAAAGGAGGATCAAATCAGGGTGGTTCTTGGTTGTGGTGTGTTCCGGCTCTGCAGTGGAGTTAATGGCTCACAGTGGTGTTGCCAGTCCGGTTGTGATGGTGTGATCCCGAAGATAGCAAGCAGGTGGAGAGGAAGAAAGATGCATCAGTAGAAGGTTGTTGTATGTTAGCAAGATACAGTAAGCAAGAATGCAAGAAAGCAAGTATCAAGAAGAAACAATAAAAGAAAGAAAATAGAAAGTTTGGCAAGAGCAAGACATAAGAACTTTGTGTTCTTAAAGCAAGCAGCAAGTGATTAAGACGTAGGGAGGGCCGGTTGCAAGAAAGAAAAGCAAGATAGCAAGCATGTAGTCTGTAGCAAGTAGCAGACAAAAAAGAAAGCAAGCAGTAAGGGTGATCAGGAAGGATGAAAGCAAGCAACAAGACCGAATGTGTGACAACCCGAAATTTCCATTTGTACGAACAATATCTATTCAATAGAAGCCAAACAAATTTCAGTGATTTTCAGACTTTTCCGAACAAGTTTGTGTACATTAGGGTTTACACTTTAGGAGATATCAGGAGAGTGGATGCTCCTGAGTTTGTGAAATTTGGACATTTCAAGTTTCATAATGTTACAGTCCAAGTTCGAGAATAAAAATATTTTCTGTCAAAATATTTCAGGACTATAAATAGTTTTCTGAATTAAATTAATTCATTTATTCACAATCCTAGCTATAGAAAAGTCATTTTCTCTCTGACAGATCTTCGGGTTTTTATCCCAGATTGATCGTAGTGTGTGCACAAGTCCTTGCTTGACACCTAGCCATCCTATACCGTTCAGATCATTCCAATCACCAACTACAGGTGAGTTCATACCCCTAATCAATGTTTTAAATGATTTTAAATGCTTTAATGTGGGGGGGGGGGGGGGGGGGAATACAAGTACAAACAAACATGTTATTAAATCATTGATATGTATTTTATAATTGTTTTTGTCATTTAACAGATTTCACATACTATAAAATGTGATGCATGAAATGGTTTTACATCCTAAAAGCACATTGTTACCAAATGTTTTACTTTTGAAATGTTTATTCAAATGACATCAAGTCATTGTTATTTATTGTTCAAAACCCGTAAGATGTCTTACAAAACCATTTTATATTCTTGAACTAAACTATGCATATACACTTATATTCTTATATATGTATTGAGGTTATAGTTTGCATCTTTCATTTAGTTTCTCACACCCTGGAGTAGTAAGAGTGTGTAAACTTACATGGTCAACTAGTTATATTACAATAGATCATCATAGGGATGATGTGAAGATATCAAACATTACTTCTATTACAAGGAGTCACACAAGAGTCAGTTCATTCATGAGTCTTTATTAGTACATTACCTGATACGTGAGTACCTTTACATATGCTTACATGATACATGAACACGCTTACATGAACACATTACATGAATACTTTTACGTAGATACATCGACCTGTGTATAATTACATGAATATCGGAACTTCGGTTCGTTAGGATGAATTATTAGTACCTTCAGTAAATCGTCCTGCCAATCCCAGTACAACGGGATTCAGTTACGGGACTAACCATTCCTGGAACCTATTGTTCGCTACAGAGGTTAATTGGACAATCTTCGGATGTTCATTAGGTTATCTATTTCGCTTATAGCAAGGTAGAGTCGGTTACGGGACTAACCATTCTTGGAACCTACTGTTCGCCACAGAGGTTAATTGAACAATCTTCGGATGTTCATTAGGTCATTTACTTCGACTACATCGATGTAAAGTCAGTTACGGGACTAACCATTCCTGGAATCTACTGTTCACCACAGAGGTTAAATTGAACAATCTTCGGATGTTCATTAGGTTATATCTTTCGCGTCAGCAACATAGTGTTACCCCCGGGTAACCCAAGAGTAATACTTTCATGGGTATATTTTCCTATTTACTTTGTTTGGTGATACATTCACATAAACGATGAGTTAGACTAAGCACTCTTAGTACTAGTCATTACACAGGGAAAACTATCATTTTACAAATAGAACATTCGGGTCTTGGTAGAAGACTACATTTCATACTTATAGAAAATAAGGGTTTTTCTATGGATTTCATACTTACCTCAATATTTTCATTTAAAGGTTTACATGGCTTTCAAAACAGATTTTTACAAACAAGGTAATGACACTTATATACTTATGAACTCACCAGCTTTAAAGCTGATACTCGCTTTCAAAATAACTTGTATTCTCAGGTCGCCAGTAGACAGGTACGGAGGCCTGGTTATGAGAAGACGGAGCAGTCAAGTCTCGTCTTTTATTTTGATTGTATATTTTTGGTGTCTTATTAAAATGAAAGAACACACATGTATAAAACTTTACTTATAATGCAATGGATGATGTTGTTGCTTGTTTATTATATTACACTGTTGTGATACTGTACATGACGTCCTCCACCCCTGAACGTTTCCGCCGTTCGTGGTTTTGGGGTGTAACAGATTGGTATCAGAGCATTGTTTATAGTGAATTAAGTATATCAACCCATAAAAGATATACTAACTATAAATACATGGGATTAAAACACTCTGTCTCAGAGTTATACTTTTAAATAATAAAATATTTAAGTAAGTATACGTGCCTGCATTCATACTAAAATCAGTGTCACAACGACAAGAACAAAAGTATTACGATTGTTGAATATCACATGTAAGCCTGGGGATATATAGTCAGTCTTGGGAATGGCATAGCCTGATCAACTATGTTGGTCCGAGGAGTGATTAGAATATGCCCAAGAATGGTTGTGATGTGGCAACAAGTCTAAAAACTTACCAACACAACCATAAAGAAATACCATATGGGTATTTGATCTTACTGTAATTATCTTAGTTAGTTCGTCTATTTTAGCTATTTCTTATATCCCTTTTCTCACGTAGATTAAGATGGCTGGATTTCACCATGGCGATCCGTACTTCCCGAACCAAGGCAATGCGGGTTGGCTAGAGGCAGAGCCAGAAGATGATCACCCAATCCCTTTGGATGATCACCATGCTGAGGGCTTTTCCGATAGTTCTGACTCGGAGCCAGAAGTCAACAACCTACCCCCGGCTGCTCAAAACCCAAACCTGAACCCTCGCCCTGTGTTTCAAGGACCCACACCCTTGTGGGCCATTAACTTGACTGAATGAAGTCAGGAACAAGGTCAGCCCATTGCCTACAATGGCGACCGAAGTTTCTACAACCTCACTGAAGGAGGTTCTGCTGATAGAGTCCTACCAATCATGGTGTGTAGGATTTCTCGGAACACGATAATGGCTCAAGCGACTATCAATCAACTGTTGGAAGTTGACGCCAACTCTGGTGTTAACACTGTCCACATTCGCCAACTAGAGTCTGCTCATGAAAGGACTCTGGTCCGTAATGCAAATCTGCAAAGGGAACTTGCTGAAACCCGAGCTGAAGTTAGAGAACTTCGAGCTCAACAAACAAGGTCGGACAGGCGTATAAGGGACATCGAACGTCTACTGTCGGGATCGAGGACTCATGCTAGTAGTTCTCGTCGCCGATAGAATATCGTCATCTCATCTTTTGGATATAACCTAGTTTATGTAAAACTTTGGTCTAATTTCCTGTCTGTATAAATCTTAGACCTGTTAGGTCTTTGTCTAATCTTAAGTCTATCAAAATTTTCCATCTTGGTTGATGTAAGGCCTACTTCTAGGCCATTTTTCCCGAACTTGTTACATCTGTAATTCCATTATTATTGACAGATGTCTAATCTTATGGAAATTATTATCCAAATGCTATCTTCTTCATCTAAGTCATGCTATTCTTTCTGTTGTTGGACTATGGAGATTTAGCCCATGGGACACATTCATTTATCATTTATTCTTATCCATGTCGTCATCTTTTAAACGTATAGTTAAAGATGCCGCCACGTAGGAATCCAAGGAGGAAACCAAACAACGCAGCACCAATACCACCACCTCCACCACCTCCGGTACCTCTTCAACCACCAAATCCTTTTGATGCCACTATGTTCCAGGCAGCTTTCACAGCAGCAGTTGCAGCTGCTGAGTTAGCAATCAACGCTCCTGCCCCTAGTGGGTCAGGAACAGGTGCACCACCCTCAAACCACGGCGAAAGCCATGGACACCCTCGGGAATGCACCTACAAGGACTTTACTAACGCCAAACCCCGCAACTTCAATGGGACTGGGGGTGTTATGGTGTTGAGACAATGGATTGAAAAGATGGAATCCGTCTTTGAAATCTGTGCTTGTCAGGAGGGCAACAAGGTCAAGTTCGCAGCTTGAACCTTCTCTGACCGAGCACTAACATGGTGGAACAGCCATGTTAACTATCTAACTCTGGTGGTGGCGTATTCCATTGGCTGGGAAAAGTTGAAAGAAATGCTGATGAAGGAATACTGTCCTCGAGGTGAAATACAAAAGCTCGAGCAAGAATTCTGGGGTCTACAAATGGTTGGATCCGACATCACTACCTACACAAATAGGTTTTGTGATTTGGAAAACTTATGCCCCGACATGGTTGCTCTCCAGAGCAAAAAGATCGAGAGGTATATCTGGGGACTGTCGCCCCAGATCCAGTCAAGTGTGATCGCTTCTAGGCCTATTACCTTCGATAGCGCCAAGGAACTAGCACAATCCCTCATCGATCACAGGAAACCCCAGATCACGTCAATCCCTACACCGGTACCACAGAATTCCAACCCCGACTACCACAAGAAGGGGTGGAATAAGAGGAAAAGAGGGGCTCCGCAAGGATCCTCCAATAAGCAACAACTTGTGGCAACCAATGCTGCCACAGTGACTCCTGTAGTCCCTGCGAACCCCTTACCAGCAAAAACTTATGCTGGAACTCTTCCAAAGTGCACCAAGTGCAACTACCACCACCATGGACCTTGCAAGGAGATGTAGTGCTCTAACTGCAACAGGAAGGGGCATACAGCCCGTGTCTGCAGGACGCCAACAGCTCAAGCCGCCCAGGCCCCTAATGCAGGTATGGGTCAAGCTTGCTACGGTTGTGGTGAAGTGGGCCACTACAAGAAGAACTGCCCTAAAGCAGGAAGGGCTGGAGGAGTGGGAAGAGTTATGGCCCTAGGCCACGAGGAAGCAGTAGCTGATCCAACGATAGTTACTGGTACGTTCCTCCTCGATAACTCTTATGCTTGCATACTTTTCGATAGTAGAGCCGAGAAAAGTTTTGTAAGTCACAAATTTGCACACTTGCTTAAACAAAAACCATGTGCATTAGATAGTTCATTCACAGTAGAAATGGCTAACGGGAAAACAGAGAGTACAAACTGCATATACGTAGGTTGTACCTTAACTTTAGATAGCCATACTTTCAAGATAGATCTCATGCCAGTTACCATTAAATGTTTCGACGTCATCATCGGTATGGATTGGTTGAGTCTTCTGCGTGCCGACATTATGTGCTTCGAAAAAGCAGTTCGTCTTAACCTTCCTAACAACAAAACTTTAATTATCTACGGCGACAAACCTAGTACGAGCCTTCGCATCATTTCGTGCATTCAAGCACAGAAGTGCTTGCGGAAGGAGTACCATGCATTCCTCGCACACGTCGTCGATACCAGCCAAGAACAGAAAGACATCCAGAAAATCCCAGAAGTACGCGACTTTCCCGACATATTCCCAGAAGAACTTCCCGGTTTACCACCACAACGCCAAGTCGAGTTCAGAATCGACTTAGTGCCAGGGGCTACCCCCGTAGCCAAATCTCCTTATCGTCTTGCACCGGCTGAAATGCAGGAACTTTCCAGTCAACTTAACGAACTTCTCAAGAAGGGATTCATTCGACCAAGCTTCTCACCATGGGGAGCACCAGTCTTGTTCGTCAAAAAGAAAGATGGATCGTTTCGCATGTGCATCGACTATAGAGAAATCAACAAACTTACCATTAAAAATCGTTATCCCTTGCCCTGCATTTACGATTTATTTGATCAACTTCAAGGAGCAAACTACTTCTCGAAGATAGATCTGCGATCCGGATACCACCAACTACGAGTGTTAGAGGAAGATGTTCCCAAGACAGCCTTCCGAACTCGTTATGGACACTACGAGTTTGTAGTGATGCCATTCGGATTAACTAACGCGCCCGCAGTATTCATGGATCTGATGAATAGGGTGTGTCGTCCTTACTTGGATCAGTTCGTCATCGTCTTCATTGATGACATACTAATCTACTCTCGAAGTAAGGAGGAGCATGGTCAACACCTCCGTAAAATCTTAGAAACATTGCGAGCGGAGAAGCTCTACGCAAAGTTCACGAAGTGAGAATTTTGGATTCGGCGAGTCGAAATTTTGGGCCATGTGGTTAGCGAAGAAGGTATACACGTGGACCCTTCCAAAATTAAGGCCATCGAGAACTGGTCAGCACCAAAGACACCTACTAAAATTCGTCAATTTCTAGGTCTAGCTGGCTACTATCGCAGGTTCATTCAGAACTTCTCCAGCATAGCGAAACCTCTTACAACCCTGACCCAGAAAGGCGTGGCCTTCGACTGGGAGAAGAAACAGGAAAGAGTGTTCCAAACGCTCAAGCGAGCCTTGTGCACCGCCCCGGTACTATCCTTTCCCGAAGGAATAGAAGACTTCATTGTCTATTGCGATGCATCCAATCAAGGACTCGGATGTGTTCTGATGCAGCGAGGTAAAGTCATAGCCTATGCCTCGAGACAGCTGAAGACACACGAGGTTAACTACACAACCCACGATCTTGAGCTAGGAGCAGTTGTGTTTGCTCTGAAGATCTGGCGACATTACCTATACGGCACCAAAAGTACGATCTTTACATACCATAAGAGTCTACACCACATTTTCGACCAGAAAGAGCTCAATATGAGACAACGACGGTGGGTCGAGCTACTTAGTGATTACGAATGTGAAATTCGTTATCATCCGGGTAAAGCCAATGTAGTAGCTGACGCCCTAAGTCGAAAAGAATATACTGGTCGTAGAGTCAAGTCTTTGACTCTAACTATCCATTCACACTTGTCCACGCAAATAAAGGAGGCTCAGCTCGACGCTTTGAAACCTGAAAACGTGGCGGGTGAATCCCTTAGAGGGATGGATAAGAACTTGGAAGTCAAGGGTGGCGGAGCTTTATACCTCATGGATCGGATCTGGACACCGAAACACGGTGGCTTCAGAGACTTAGTCATGACTGAAGCTCACAACACTCGTTATTCCGTTCATCCGGGTTCAGATAAGATGTATCTGGATCTTAAAAAGTTATACTGGTGGCCTAACATGAAAGCAGATATTGCTACCTTCGTGAGTAAATGCCTTACTTGAGCAAAGGTCAAGGTCGAATACCAGAAACCCTCCGGTCTTCTACAACAACCGGAGATACCAGAATGGAAGTGGGAGCGGATCACTATGGACTTCATAACCAAGTTGCCCAAGACGATGGGTGGACTTGATTCCATATGGGTCATCGTCGACAGATTGACCAAGTCTGCACATTTCCTACCGATCAAGGAAACAGACAAGATGGAGAAACTTACCAGAACTTACATTAGGGAGATTGTAAGACTGCACGGTGTTCCTTTATCTATCATCTCAGACCGAGATAGTAGATTCACTTCGAGGTTCTAGCAGTCATTACAAAGTTCCCTAGGAACCAGGCTGGACATGAGTACGGCCTACCACCCACAGACCGACGGGCAAAGTGAGAGAACTATCCAAACCTTAGAAGATATGTTGCGCGCCTGTGTGATAGACTTTGAAAAAGCTTGGGATACTCATTTACCCCTTGTTGAATTTTCCTACAACAACAGTTATCACACGAGCATCAAGGCAGCTCCATTCGAGGCCCTCTATGGCCGAAAGTGCAGATCCCCTCTGTGCTAGGCTGAAGTGGGTGATACCCAGTTAGCTAAGGGACGAGTTCCCGAAAGCACTCTCACGGGTCCGGAGATCATCCGGGAAACGACAGAGAAGATCGTTCAAATTCGTGAACGACTAAAAGCCTCTAGAGACCGACAGAAAAGCTACGCCGACAAGCGTAGGAAACCATTGGAGTTCCAGGTGGGCCACCGAGTCCTACTGAAAGTCTCACCCTGGAAGGGCTTGATACACTTTGGAAAGTGTGGGAAGCTCAATCCAAGATACATAGGGCCTTTCGAGATTCTCGCAAGAATCGGCCCTGTGGCTTACAAGCTCAATCTACCGAAAGAACTCAGTAACGTACATCCTACCTTCCACGTGTCAAACTTGAAAAAGTGCCTATCCGACGAGACTCTTGTTATTCCACTCGACGAGATCGAGATCAACGAGAGCCTCAACTTCGTGGAAGAACCAGTGGAGATCATGGACCGAGAGGTCAAGCAAACAAAACAGAGTCGTATCCCGATAGTGAAGGTGCGCTGGAACGCAAAGCGTGGACCGGAATTCACTTGGGAACGTGAGGATCAGATGAAATTGAAATACCCTCACCTTTTTGCTTAGTTGTTTGTAATTTCTTACTTGCTTAAATTCTAATTTCGGGATGAAATTCCTTCTAACGGGGGGATGATGTGACAACCCGAAATTTCCATTTGTACGAACAATATCTATTCAATAGAAGCCAAACAAATTTCAGTGATTTTCAGACTTTTCCGAACAAGTTTGTGTACATTAGGGTTTACACTTTAGGAGATATCAGGAGAGTGGATGCTCCTGAGTTTGTGAAATTTGGACATTTCAAGTTTCATAATGTTACAGTCCAAGTTCGAGAATAAAAATATTTTCTGTCAAAATATTTCAGGACTGTAAATAGTTTTCTGAATTAAATTAATTCATTTATTCACAATCCTAGCTAGAGAAAAGTCATTTTCTCTCTGACAGATCTTCGGGTTTTTATCCCAGATTGATCGTAGTGTGTGCACAAGTCCTTGCTTGACACCTAGCCATCCTATACCGTTCAGATCATTCCAATCACCAACTACAGGTGAGTTCATACCCCTAATCAATGTTTTAAATGATTTTAAATGCTTTAATGTGGGGGGGGGGGGAATACAAGTACAAACAAACATGTTATTAAATCATTGATATGTATTTTATAATTGTTTTTGTCATTTAACAGATTTCACATACTATAAAATGTGATGCATGAAATGGTTTTACATCCTAAAAGCACATTGTTACCAAATGTTTTACTTTTGAAATGTTTATTCAAATGACATCAAGTCACTTTTATTTATTTTTCAAAACCCATAAGATTTCTTACAAAACCATTTTATATTCTTGAACTAAACTATGCATATACAATTATATTCTTATATATGTATTGAGGTTATAGTTTGCATCTTTCATTTAGTTTCTCACACCCTGGAGTAATAAGAGTGTGTAAACTTACGTGGTCAACTAGTTATATTACAGTAGATCATCATAGGTATGATGGGAAGATATCAAACATTACTTCTATTACAAGGAGTCACACAAGAGTCAGTTCATTCATGAGTCTTTATTAGTACATTACCTGATACGTGAGTACCTTTACATATGCTTACATGATACATGAACACGCTTACATGAACACATTACATGAATACTTTTATGTAGATACATCGACCTGTGTATAATTACATGAATATCGGAACTTCGGTTCGTTAGGATGAATTATTAGTACCTTCAGTAAATCGTCCTGCCAATCACAGTACAACGGGAGTCAGTTACGGGACTAACCATTCCTGGAACCTATTGTTCGCTACAGAGGTTAATTGGACAATCTTCGGATGTTCATTAGGTTATCTATTTCGCTTATAGCAAGGTAGCGTCGGTTACGAGACTAACCATTCCTGGAACCTACTGTTCGCCACAGAGGTTAATTGAACAATCTTCGGATGTTCATTAGGTCATTTACTTCGACTACATCGATGTAAAGTCAGTTACGGGACTAACCATTCCTGGAATCTACTGTTCACCACAGAGGTTAAATTGAACAATCTTCGGATGTTCATTAGGGTATATCTTTCGCGTCAGCAACATAGTGTTACCCCCGGGTAACCCAAGAGTAATACTTTCATGGGTATATTTTCCTATTTACTTTGTTTGGTGATACATTCACATAAACGATGAGTTAGACTAAGCACTCTTAGTACTAGTCATTACACAGGGAAAACTATCATTTTACAAATAGAACATTCGGGTCTTGGTAGAAGACTACATTTCATACTTATAGAAAATAAGGGTTTTTCTATGGATTTCATACTTACCTCAATATTTTCATTTAAAGGTTTACATGGCTTTCAAAACAGATTTTTACAAACAAGGTAATGACACTTATATACTTATGAACTCACCAGCTTTAAAGCTGATACTCGCTTTCAAAATAACTTGTATTCTCAGGTCGCCAGTAGACAGGTACGGAGGCCAGGTTATGAGAAGACGGAGCAGTCAAGTCTCGTCTTTTATTTTGATTGTATATTTTTGGTGTCTTATTAAAATGAAAGAACACACATGTATAAAACTTTACTTATAATGCAATGGATGATGTTGTTGCTTGTTTATTATATTACACTGTTGTGATACTGTACATGACGTCCTCCACCCCTGAACGTTTCCGCCGTTCGTGGTTTTGGGGTGTGACAGAATGAGAAGTATTAGTGAAATATTGAGGAGTATTAGTGAAATAATGAAGCAATATGCAAAGGGTGATCAATAGTCAACGCATCCAAAGAAAGATATTGATAAAATGGACGGATTCCTACACATTGTTCCATGCATTTATATTAAATCAATGTTAGAAACGTTTTAAAAGTTAATTTTGCAGGGGCAATATGAGGAGTATTAGTGAAATATTGAAGCAATATGCAAAGTACTTAGGGAGGAATTGGGATTTAGGAACAAAGTAACACTACAAGAAATATCGGTATTAGCGGCGACGCCTTTAGCGGCGACACCAAGTATTAGCGGCGACATGTAATTGATGCGTTACATGTCGCCGCTAATACTCGGTGTCGCCGCTGAAGGCGTCGCCGCCAATGATGCTACAGTGTCGATCCGCGTCAAATCAACCCTGTCCGTTCGATCTGTTTTTCATCCAACGGTGGGAAATGAGGAAAAATGGCGCTGTGTTTTCCCTCCAGGGGTGTCGCCGCTAATACCCTGGTGTCGCCGCTAAAACCCTAGCGTCGCCGCTAATACTCATCGTAGATAACCCCCCCCCCCCACTGCATCACTTTCCTGTTCGTTCTGCTTCCTTTCTCTCCTCCAAAGGTAACCGGCGACTGCACCTCCAACGACGACATCGTTTGCGCCACAGGACTCGTCTCCGGCAGCCATTACCGCCGGCCACTAGTGGAGCTCCATTATTACCGGCGACAAAAGTTCGATTTAAGGTCCGATTTCTTCCCTATTTTCTATTCAACTTCTGTTTTGAAGTTTTCTTTACTAGTTTAAGTGTTTAATTTAATGTTTTTTGAACCCTTGTTAGAAAATCTAATTATGCCGCATCTATTGTCGGAATTGTTGCCGGAAAACTGGATTTCTTACCGGAAAATCGCTAAATTACACTACCACAGGTTCCTTTTCATGAATTTTGAAATTATATATTTGATTTGTATGTTTTTGTATGTTATTTGTATTGTTATTATTTGGAATTTGGAATGAATTGTCGTGGAATTCTGTTTGTGTGTTATTTGTATGTTTTTGTGTGTTTTTTGTATAGTTATTATTTGGAATTATGTTGCTATAATAGAAAAATAAGTATGATGTTATAATGAATATGTGTAGGAAAATGTTTATATGTATTTGTATGTATAGTGTGTGTATCTATGTATGTAATGTGTGAAAAACAAAGTGTGTATATTACAAAGAGTAATTTTCAAATCAAATTTAATATTTATGTGGTATTTTTATGTTTTTGTGTGTTTTTTGTATGATTATTATTTGGAATTAGGTTGCTATAATAGAAAAAGAAGTATGATGCTATAATGAATATGTGTAAGAAAATGTTTATATGTATTTGTATGTATAGTGTGTATCTATGTATGTAATGTGTGAAAAACAAAGTGTGTATATTACAAAAGAGTAGTTTTCCAATCAAATTTAATATTTATGTGGTATTTTAGTTTTAAAATTATTCATAATCATAAATTGCTTTGTAAAACTATTAAATTAAATTTTCTATTATTAATTTAGATATTAAATATAGTTATAAGAAATATAGTTATTTATAACCATAAATTGTTTTGTAACGGAGGTGATGGCCGATATTATGGGCCTTGGTCACAGTGGTGATGGAGCTGGGGATCCACCATCTCCAGGAGGCTTTGGTCGCGGGCAACATGAACAGGATGGTAAGTTTTATTATGATATATTTATTAGCTATTTTAATTAATTTATTATATATTATCGTGACTAATATTTTAAATTGTATTTTTTCAGTCGAGCTTCCAAAGAAAAGAAGGGGCTTGTCAAAGAATATAGAGCTAGGAAAGTGGATAAGGGCAAACATGGGAAAGACTGTGGATTTGAATTTTGACAGGGAGATCACATATTCCCTTGTCGGGAAGCCTGCTAATTGGTTCACACATGAAATTGGGAGGTATTTGTGGAACAACGTCCCTTTAAATGTATCTGGTTGGGACAATGTTTCCCCTGCGTTAAGGAATGCGACAGTTATGCATCTAAAGGTAACTTGAATAATATTTTATTTGAATAATATTTTAAGTTTCGTTGTGATTGTTATTTAATTAACTAAATTTTTTGTATTTGTAGAATAAGCTTGATTTGGATAAGGTTAACTTGGATCCTGTCACACCCCCAAACCAGAACGGCGGAAACGTTCGGGGGCGGATGACGTCATATTCAGTATCATAACAGTTCATAGAAAGGAAAGTACACACCACCATACATATATAAAGGTTTCAAAAATGTTTACATCATTGTATTCATTACATGCTCAAAAGATAAATGCATAAACATCTTTCAAAAGAAATAATTAACGCCAGCGCGTTAGTCCCCAAAAGTTGATTTCCAAACCTGCTTCCTGAGAATACAAGTTATTTCAAAGAAAAAGTGTCAACAATTAAGTTGGTGAGTTCATAAGTGATTTAGAAACATTGGATGCCATTCCAAAATGAGTGTATATTTTCCAAGAAAATCCCTTATTTTCTTATAGAAGTATGAAATGCATGAGAGTATTTGTGTTGAAAAATGTAGCTAGTTGAACCAAGAAAATCCCTTATTTTCCTAATAGTTTGTTTGGTTTGTATACAGGAAAAACCCTTATTTTCCTAACATAACTGGCAGCCTCTAAGACCGAAAATCGCAAGCAACCGACGTGCTTAAAAGTTGTGGCATAATTTTATATAATAAAGCTATACGAAGATCACACTTGTTAGATGAAGAATAGTTTTAATAGCTACTCATTCATAAAAGCATAATACCATAATAATTGTATATCCGGTGAGTTTTATAACCATACTAAACATAATATGCCTGTAGCGACGTTCTTCAGGCGTCGTAGCGTTATGACAAACTGTCACCCCAAAAGACGGACTGTAGCTAACAGTCAGGGCGCGGGGATCATGACTTCCCGTATAGATCTATACACATTTGACACGTTCTCCGAACGGGAGACTCTGGTTATAGACAGGACTTGTAGCGATACCTTCTAACAAAAAGGCAGTATTTGAAGATGTACATGTCTCACGGATTCTCAACTAAGTCTGTATTAAAGTAATAGTTTTGTATGCAAAGTTTATCCTTTTCACAATATTTGACAAAACATAAATCATAAGTTTTTAGAATGTATAAAACGGTTTAGCAACGAAGGATACTTTGGAATTACTAAATACTTTGTTTAAATCTAGTGCATGCAAAGTATGACAAGAGTTTTCACATAGTAGTACTAAATCACAAGTGATTCATTTGATAAAAACGAGTAAGTGAAATTTTATGAAATACACGATAATAACAGTATGTTTACTTGTATTCCCCCCCCCCCCTAAAAGAGTATAAAAGCATTTAAAATATATTTAAAGTGTGTTTGAAGGGGGTATGAACTCACTTGGAAGTTTGAAGATAGCGAGATGGAAAACCGGGCAGAGTTTCGTCTCGGGAAATGGATTTTTCTCGGGATTCTCGGGAATCTCGGGAGCAAAACCGACCTTCGGGACTTGAGCAAAACGACCAGGGCTTCGGGTTTGAATGGGCACGGAAAACGAGGCAAAACGCAAGAGAAAAGAGAAGAAATGAGCAATTTTTCCGGAGACCCTCGCATCCCTTTTATAGGGGCTGAGAGGCCTCGGTACGCGGGGCGTACGCTCGTACGCAGCGCGTACTCGTGCGTCACCCGTGACCGAGTCCTCGACTGCCTCGGCTTCGGATGGGACGGAAAGGTGGGTAGCTCGCATAGGGGCGACGTGGACGGACCGAGACCAAGGCCCTAGGGTACGCGGGGCGTACGGGGTTACGCAGCGCGTAACTCGGATGAGGACCCTGACTCCTCCTTCGGATATTACCGGATTTTTGATTTATTTTTATATATAATTTAATTAATAAACTTCAAAAAATCATATCTTCTTCATACGAACTCCGTTTTTGATGGTCTTTATATCCACGCGTAGGTGAGACTACACTCTACAACTTTCGTTTAGACTCTGTTGGCAAATTCCGAAATTATTTTTATTATTTATTTATAAAATGACGTGATTAAGGAATTTCTGTAAAAATTCATAACTTCTTTATCTGACGTCGGTTTTTGCCAGACTTTTTACCACTGAAGTACCATTGTCGAGACCTTCGATTCTCGTTTAGGTCATTCCGGCCAAAAGTCACTCGATCTCCGGTTCGAGTTTTGAGCTGACTGCTGCTAAGCCGAACTTGGAAAAATCTTAACTTCTATATACGAAGCTGGATTTGGGCATTCTTTTTACGTACGATCCCGGTTTAACGATATTAAACATAGTAGGAATTTAAATTGATACTTTTTGGGCATTTTATTAACAAAGTTAATTCTATTAACTCCAAGGTGGTTACAATACTTGACTTTTTAGGTCATTACAAAGAGTTGAAATATCGGGTTGTTACAGATCCGGAGCGTGCACAATTGTTGCGGAGCATTGATTCGAGTCTTGCAAAAGTTTACAGAGGCCGAAAAAGTAAAGCCCATTCTTATTTTAAGGATATCGGGGGGCCTGCAGATATCCCAATGGCACTAAACAACCCCCCCCCCCCCCCCAATGGTATGTCACCAGAAAATTGGGCGAAGGCAGTCGAACATTTTCAATCGCCCGATTTTTAAGTCGTTCAACGTCAAACAAAGAAGTCCGTGCAAAACAACTAGTTGTAAAAAGAGGGGGGTCGAGCTCGTACAGTAATGCACGCTTCAAAGAAGTAAGTTATGATATATTTAAATGTTTATTTAAAGTATAATAATTCTTTTTTTTGTTAAATAGGATATCACTCGAATCGAAGCATTCCGTAAGGCTAATTCCAATCGCCAAGGGGTGTTTTATAGTCCTGCAGTCGAGCAACAATACGTAAGTGGTTAATTTGTATTTTCATATACGTGTTTATATCGTCATGGGTATTTAGTAATATATTTTTATGATGTTTATCGTTTTTTGAAAATACAGAATGCTTTACTTCAGGAGATCAATCAACAAACCCAAGCTTCTTCTTCTGCAAGCGGTCTAACGCCAAGTGATACAAGAAAATGTTTTGAAAAAATATTGGGTGTTCGACCCGGACATATTAGAGGCATCGGGCGTAAACCCCTTACTATTGTGTCTATGTATGATCAAGAACAACCGATGATGAAGAGAATAAAAACCTTTAATCTATGAAGATCGATTAGATCTTGAACAAGTATATGAATATAAAACAGTAAGAACGCAATAATAAGAACAAGAAAGCTTGAATCAAACGTGTCGAATGATTAAACAAAATCCTCAGAAGAGCTCGATTAAGAACATCAACTGTAGAGGATTAGAAGATTACAAGAACGATTAAAGAAATTTGTTGTACTCTGGATGAATCGCTATATCGATAATCTCTAAAATCGTTAACCTAATATGCATGCAAGCATTAACTTATATACAATACATAAAAGGCTCATGGTTGGACAGGCCCAAACCGGAGTGTACAAGGCTAAACTATCGAGCCCAAAAGACGCAACATCAAAACAATCTTCAGCCCAACAATCTCCCCCTTTGCGTCAATTTGGAGCGAGACCTTCACTTTTTACTTGGGCCGGCAGCTGAAGCTGGTACCTTCTTCTTCACGGTGCTAAACAGACACTTGGTTATGGAGAGGATGGTCTGTCTAAACCGGATGTACCAATTGATCATATCATTGAAGTACTTGATGTCATCAGCCAAATTCTCTTTACACCGCTTGATAATAGATAAGACGTGCTCCAAGCAAGCTGTGGTGTAAAGATGCTTGTCAGCTAAAGCGAAGAGACATTTCTGTCCTTCGGCTCTTGTGAACATTACTGAGTTACGCCTCAGATCAATCTTGCCCATTTGCATTTGGTTTAGATCACTGGCCGATCCCACAGGTGCTATCTTTGGTTTTTCTTAAAAACTATCGCGACCTCCTGATCCATTAGGGCAACCTCCATGATGTAGCAGGCCAACATCCTTTTGACATGGTCTATGATGGGACCATATTCGGCTTCATCTGTCAGAAGGATATTGTACAGGACAATCCAGTCATGAGGATTCAGATTTGGCAGATCCGCCAGGGAGATAATATGAGCAGTTCTTGCTGATCCACGAATGAGCTTGAACTTAACGTTTGTGAATCTCCCCACGGCATAAGGCTTCAGCACCCGAACGTTAACAATCTTCTGGGCGCTCCAGGTGAGGTATTGAGGGCGAGCAGCCTCCAGGTAGAAGTCAATGAGCTCCCTGTCAAGCTCATCGTTCGGATGTGGGACTTCAAATATGTTAGAGAAGGCGTGGAAGATGAACGCCTTTCGAGTCAGCGGCATATCAAACTGCGAATCGATAGTGTTATTGCAGTCGAATGATATAACCGGCTCAAGCCATAATATGCTTGGAGTTTCTATGGCCTCTTTAATCATACGTTCCCTGGTCCAGGCAGGGAAGAGCGTCTTTCGGCTCTCAAGGACATCGTGGGCTTCTTTTTGCTTGCGTTCGGCTTCTTCAGCCTCTCGCGCCACACGACTGGCATCATCGTCAGCATTGCGACTGTTCTTTCGCTTTAACATGTCAGCAATGGTCTCCTTGTCTTCATCTTCATCTTCATCTTCCTCAGCTATGTTTTTGCCCTTGTTCTTCACACCCGAACCCAAAGCATGACCAGTTGGAGGTGGTTCGGTTGTGTGAGTAGCTTTGGAGGAAGGAGGTGGTTTCGATCTTGTTTACTCATCTCCCCCTTGTTTCGGAATGGACACGAAACTCGGTAGGCCTTCGATTTTGCTGAGAAGGTCCATGGCTGGAGAGAGCTTTTCAGCGAGGGTTCGCCTCACCGAATGGTTTAAGATGGGGTCGTGTGCTTCCAGGATGTTTGATAATGCTGCGTGGACATCCGAAACACACGTTTTGATCACCTCCCTTTCGGATCGAAGAGCTTCCAGTTGTTGTTGGGAGTTGTAAAGTTGCGTGCTCTTGACCTTGAGGGCGGTTGTTTTGTTCGCCAGGACGTCCATCAGAGAATTCTCAGCTGCAAGATCCTCTTGTAGCTTAGCTAGGCGGGCATCGATGGAGGCACGAAGTGCCGAGTTGTCGTCGCTTAGATTTTGGCGTAGGGCAGCGAACGAAGTCAACTCCGTTGAGACGAACTTGGCCAATTGCTGAACAATTGGTTCCAGAGTTGTCTTGGTGGCGTCGGCGCTTTCCTGCAGGGACTTCATCAGGACAGAAGCGTCGGAGAATAGTTTATCGACTTTTTCGGTCGCTGCCTCACAGGCTCTGGTGGAGGCGTCAATCGCAGCAGTTGTTGAGGCCACCAAATCATGTTGAGCCCTGGAGAAGGCGTCAACAATCTTCTGAAGGGCAGCTTCAGACAGAGATGACTGCTGGTTGGAAGAGGAGGCGAGAAGTTGATCAACCTTCTCGTTAAGCTCTTTGAGATGCTTCTTCGTCACAGGAGCATCATCCTCCTCATCACTCTAAACTTGAAACGGACTATAGTAGACCGAATCGAAGTTCATGTGATCACCACCAAGGTATTGGTCGTCGCCATCGGAGGCGTCTTCTGGAGATAGAGGGGGTGGTGAAGCTGGGGGTGTTGTGGGTTTTGTGGGTTCAGGTTGAGTGGGTGTTGGATTAGTTTCGGGTGGTGGTTGTGTATGGGTAGGTTCGGTTGTATGGGTTTGAGTTTGTGGTTCGGTTACAGGTGGGGTTTCGGTAACTGGGGTTGTTTCGGTTGATGTGGTGAAAATGGGTGGTGGTATAGGGAAAGAGGTTGGGGGAATAGTGGGGTTTATGGTGGGAATGGAAATAGGAATAGTTGGTGGAGGTGAAGGAACTGGGGATTGATGAAGTTCCATCTCTGGGGTTGAGGAACGAGGTGGTGTATTGCCTCGTTGAGGAGAGTCGTCTCCTTGAGAGCCTTCAGAATCAGAACTCCCTCCCTCAGAGTCACTGGAAGAAGAGGGAATTACAAGCTTTCGCTTCGGTTGGGTCTTCCTCCTCTTCGGCTGTGGGGACTGAGCAGCCTTCGGTTGTTTTCTCTTTTTGGGTGAAGGTCCCTTTGGAGCTTTGGACACTTGCTTCCCTTTGTCACCCTTTTTTGCCCCTGTTGGTCGGTTTGTCAGCATCATGGATCGATCTGACCATATCCGGTGTCAGTTCCCTGGGACCAGTTGGCCTGAATTCCTTGATCGTCTGGATCAGTCTGCTGTCAGAAGGCACGTCTGCATACATTGTCTCCGGGATGGAGCCAATGAATGAAAATTTTGATGCATCTGAGACGATGATCTTCTTGGTATGGAATGTACCAACAGAATACATCGATGCACCATCAGCAGTAGGAACGTTGAACTTGTCCATGGCCCATCTTGTAATCAAGATCCAGAACCGGGCCAACGACACCTCAGAGTGTCGGGATGAAGAAGATAGGCTCTGGATGAGCTGTTGCCATAGGACCAACCCATAATCCAGGTTAATCCCGTTGTATACCCCGTACATTATTGACAGGAACAGACGACTTGCACCGTCGGACCCTGAGCTCCGCTCCGACAAGCCCTTGAAAAGGACTGTAAATAAGCCATTCCACTGTGGCGGCAGGCAAGACTTCTTAAACTTGGCGACAGAGGTGAGAACCTCTGTGTATCCCATGTTATAAAACATGCTAAACAGCATCCCAACTGGAATCGTCTCCGGGTTAATTCTCGATGGGTCAGCAGCAAACCCAAGCATGGTGCAGAAACGGGGGCGAGAAATGGAAGTCTTGTGTTCTGCAATCTCGAAGAACACCCGGTCGACTGCCTTGTCGTAGTAAGCAGTCGCATAAACCTGCGATAGAGCCACCATCGGCACGGTTTCAATGCTGGAGAGTGCTGGAGCAAGTTGAGAGTACTTCAAACATTCGATGACCGGCGACATATAGGAGTCGTACGCCAGTGGGTTGAGATCAATGACCAGACATTGCTGAGGACGGATGGGGAGGATCTGAGAAGTAGCATGAACGGAAGAAGATTCAGCCATTGTTGCAGGTTGGAGAAGAGGATGAACAGTAGATGGTTTATGAGTTTTTGCTCTTGAGAAATTTCAGAGGCAGTAAAGAGGTAAAAGGTTTTGTGGACTGCCTTTTATAGTGAGAGATTGGAGAGAGAAAGATCGTTTCATATCTTCTATGCGATGATCACGTAGGAGAGAGATTGTCAGAATCCTAGGATCACGCTACCCAACAAGCGCCGTTTCAGAAGAAAATCGCTTCAAATCCGCACGCGCCATTAATTGCCAGAGAGATGACGCTTGGATTTCGCACACGCGTCCATAAGTGTCAGTAAAAGCGCGGCCGTTTCAAATTCACACGCGCCTTCCTTTTTACCGTCGTTTGAATTTCTATCCCTTTAACTCCCGCCAAGTCAGCAACCTTTCGTCTTATCCTTTTTAAACGGCATCTTTTTGAATTAAACGCCCACGTGGATTATTTCTGACCACAGCACCATAATTACAGCCTGTAAATAATTAGTAACGGAATTGTGGAAAATCAAGGGTTTTCGTGCAAAGAGTGTAAAAGAAAAAGAAATAAAGCAACTCTTTTAAGGATAATCTGTGATGTCAATAATGACACGAAACTGATGATCCCGGGCACGAATCTCTTCCTTCAAGGTCAAGAGAGACCTCAAAGTGTTAGTGTGGAATCCCGTTGAATTACGATCAAACATTTATTAATAAATGTTGAAAGGCTTCTTTTAATAAGGCTAAATAAGGGTGGTTTCATTTTGATTCATCAATTCTATTCTTGAAATAAGAAAGAAAGTGAACAAAGTACTTGTGAGACCGGTGTAGCCTGTTGAACAAGTAGGTCGGAATTTATTTTGTATTGGCTTGGAGTAATATAAGATCTCAGAAAAAATTAAAAATTGGATCCCTTGGGAAGAAATGTTATGGTGTGTAACAATTTCATAGGAATCACGCAAAAGAAAATTTGAGATTTTATAAGGGTACATTCGTTAATTCTTTGGTGAAAGCTTGAGCAAATTAATTGTTCACCGTCAATTCTTTGGTGTTGAATTTTGGGTTTCACTCAGCTCGTAGTGGCACGAAACTAAGATCATAAACACAGATGTTGTGTAACCATAAACCTCAGTGGTAGTTTCTGAGAGTCTCAAGGGTTACGTTGATGAAACGAATGTAATAGAGAAGTGTAATGAGGATGGTGTAAGAAAACATAGTACCTCTGCTGCGAAAATAAGGACCAAGCAGGAAACTCTTAACTCATGTGAGAAGAGAGTGAGGTAGCTCACGATTAGAATAAATGTGTTAGCCTTATTGGGAAGACAAGGTTTGTGTATACCAGGTCATGAAGGCTATTATTCAAAATCTTATGAGGCTTGGGACGCATACAGCAGCATGCTTCTAGGGACACTTAAGTAGTTCATCGATGATATCCCCATAATCAGACAAACACACAAGAAGAAGTAAAAAAAAATATTTTTGGAGTTTTTGAAATTTATAAAAAAAAAATAAAAGAAGTTAAAAAAAATAAGACAAAAAAAACTTTTAAAAAAAAATGAAAAACCGAACCCGAACGTTTGGTTGGTCTCGGTTGGGAAAAAGGTGAAAAACCAAACCCGAGCGTTCGGTTGGTCTCGGTTCCAGAGAATTTTGAAAAACCGAACCCGAACCTTCGGTTAGTTTCGGTTCAACAAAATTTTGGAAAACCGAACCCGAACCTTTTGTAGGTTTCGGTTTTGGAAAATTTTAAGAAACCAAGGAGTTTAGACATGCAATTTGGAAAAACTTTTTACACAAAGAAAAACAAATTTTGTACAAAAAATATACAACATAGAAAAACTACCTTTGAAGTAATGAGCGAGTCAGATGATCGAACCGAACCTAAACGTTCGGTTGGTTTCGCTTCTTATATTTGAGGTTGAGAGGTAGTGTGAGGTACTGACTCTGATTCCATCATACCTAGCCCTTGCAGTATTTTATTGAATGATGCTTCAGGAAGAGCTTTGGTAAAGACGTCAGCCAGTTGATCAGTGGTTCTTACGAAGTGAACTTCGACATTTCCATCTTCCACATGATCTTTGATGAAGTGATACCTCAGTGCTATGTGTTTGGTTTTGGAGTGTTGCACTGGGTTATGACAGATCCTAATTGCACTTTCAGAGTCACAATATAGTGGGATCTTCTTCATATTGAGTCCATAGTCTCGAAGTTGACTCTGGATCCAAATCACTTGGGATGTGCAGGATGCAGCGGCAATGTATTCCGCTTCGGCAGTAGACAACGACACACACGTTTGTTTCTTGGATTGCCAGCTAACCAACTTCCCGTCAAGGAATTGACAGCCACCAGTTGTGCTTTTTCTGTCGAGTCCACATCCTCCAAGGTCAGCATCAGAATAGGCTTGAACGAAGAAGCCTGAGTTGGATGGATACCATAGACCTAAGGAGGTGGTTCGCTTGAGATAGCGTAGGATGTTCTTCACTGCCAGCATGTGAGGTTCGTGTGGGTTAGCCTGAAATCGAGCACAATAACACACAGAAAACATGATATCAGGTCTGCTAGCAGTTAGATACATCAGTGAGCCTATCATTTGATGATAGAGAGTGATATCGACAGTCGGTTTGTCAAGGGAAGGGGTAAGCTTGGTGCCGAATGCCATTGGGACTTTTACTTTTGAGTCGCCCATCATTCCAAACTTCGCTAGGAGAGTCTTCGTGTAAGCTTCCTGATTGATAAAGATGCCTTCGGGTCCCTGTCTTATATTTAAACCAAGGAAAAAGGTAATAGGACCCATTGAGCTCATTTCAAACTTAGTCTCCATCAACTTTCTGAATTCAGCTGTTAAGCTGGGATTCGTGGAGCCAAAGATGATGTCATCGACATAAATTTGAACTATCATAAGGTGGTTACCTTCCTTTTTGCGAAAGAAGGTTGGGTCAACCGAACCTTGTTTGAATTTAGACATCTTTAAAAATTTTGTAAGCGTTTCATACCAGGCTCTCAGAGCTTGTTTGAGGCCGTACACAGCTTTATCCAGAATATAGCAATGATTTGGATACTTTTCGTTCACGAACCCAGGAGGTTGCTCCACATACACAGTTTCTTCGAGTTCTCCATTGAGAAATGCACACTTGACGTCCATTTGGAAAACCTCAAAGTTTTTGTGAGCAGCATAGGCCAGAAATATTCTAACAGATTCTAGCCTAGCTACTGGAGCGAACGTCTCTTCGTAATCTATCCCTTCCTCCTGACAGTATCCCTTTACAACCAGACGAGCCTTGTTCCTTATTACATTACCTTCCTTATCAATTTTGTTCCTGAAGACCCACTTGAGACCAACAACTGAAGCATCTGGTGGAGTTGGAATGAGGGGCCAGACTTTATTCCTTTCAAATTCGTTCAGTTCGTCTTGCATTGCTTGAACCCAATCAGAGTGATCGAGGGCAGTGTTAACTGTCTTCGGTTCAACTTTTGATACGAATGAGTTAAACATACAAAACTCAACCTTTGAAAATAAGGATGTCTGTTTTGCCTTCAGTTGTGATCGGGTCAATACCTTTTCAGATACATCACCAACTACTTGAGAGATAGGATGATCTCTGGTCCATTTGATAAGAGGAGGGTAATTCGTATCAAAGGTTGGGTCTAGTTCAGCATTAATCATCTCTTCTGGCTCAGATTGGCTATCGTAATCAAGCGTCATATCATCATGCTCCCCCTCAATTGATGAGCTTTGAGAAACATGAGGTTCAGGGGTTTCTTGAAATGTTGAGCTTTCAGGCGTTGAAGCACCTTCAGTTGGAGAGACATCTTCGGTTGGAGAAGCACTTTCGGTTGAAGTTGTAGAACTTGGCTCCCCCTGGACTTGTGAGCTTGGCTCCCCCTCGACTGAAGCATTGTTGGATGGAGAGTCATCAGTGGGCGATTCTCCTTCATGCATTCTTCTTGCAGCATCTTCGACAATTCGTTTCATATGATCAACTTTGTTGTCAGCTGCACCTGCTTCTGAGAGAGAAGCTTTTTCTGGTTCGTCAAAGAGTTCCAGAAATTTCTCATATAAGTTGGCAATAGAGACTGTGACTTGGCCAGTTTGAGGAAAGATTTCCCCAGCAGTGTCTTCGTTGGCCTGCAGCTTCTTGACATAGCTATCGTCAAAGGTCACATAGTATGTCTCTTCAATCCTTCTTGAATGCTTGTTTAGGACCCTGTACGCCTTGGAAGAGAGCGAGTAACCCAGAAAAATTCCATCGTCGGCTTTGACATCAAACTTGTTATGGTGTTCTTTAGAGTTAAAGATGAAACACCTTGAGCCGAACACATGGAAAAATTTCACATTGGGCTTTCTGTTGTTTAGTATCTCATATGGTGTGAGCGTGAATCGCTTGTTGAGATAGGACCTGTTCTGTGTAAAACAAGCAGCAGAGATAGCGTCAGCCCAAAAATAAAGAGGTAAGGAAGCGAAACTTAGCATAGTTCGGGCAGCTTCACACAAAGATCGGTTTCATCTTTCGACTATTCCATTCTGTTGTGGTGTGTAGGGAGCTGAGAAATTGTGACTAATTCCCTTTTCTGCAAGAAACTCTTCAAACTCCCTATTCTTGAATTCAAGACCGTTGTCGCTCCTGATGTTGCGAACAATCTTCTTGAGCTGTACTTCAATTTGCTTGATAAACACTTTCAGCTTTTGAGTCGCTTCAGATTTGAGCTTTAGAAAGAACACCCATGTAAATCGTGAAAAGTCATCAATAATAACAAGAATATACTTGCTACCACCGATGCTTTCGATAGATGAAGGACCACACAAATCGATATGAAGTAATTCGAGTGGTTCAACAACTTTTGTGTTGATTACAGATGGGTGACTTTGACGACTCTGCTTCCCCATTTCGCATGCAGCACACAAATGCTCTCTGTCGAACTTGAGCAATGGAAGACCCCTAACATGACCTCCAGTGACAAGACGGTTGATATCTTTGAAGTTGAGATGAGAGAGTCTTCGGTGCCACAACCAGCTTTCGTCGGATTGAGCTTTAGATAACAGGCATATGGTTGGGTTTCCTTTGATGGGTTTCATGTTCAGAGGAAACATTTCACCCTTTTGCTCTGACTTTAGAATCACTTTCTTTGTCTTTTTCTCTATGATTTCAGAACCTTCATCATCGAATGAGACTTTGAGACCTGTACCTCCAACAAGCTGAGATACACTGATGAGGTTGTGTTGGAGTCCTTCCACATAAGCAACCTTCCTTATTGTAAAGTCACCATTCGTTATCATCCCGTATCCCTTTATGGTGCCGAAAGAATTATTTCCAAATTTGACGTTGCCACCATTTGCAAGAGATCTGTATTCCCTGAGCTCCTCTTTCCTCCCAGTCATGTGACGTGAGCTGCCACTGTCGATATACCATTCTTCGTCGAACTGCTCGTCACTTATAACCTGCAAAAATTAAGCAGATTTAGGAACCCAAAGTTTCTTGGGTCCACGTGAGCTTTTCATGGGAACAGGAACAGTAAGAGAGATGTCAACTAGATATGTTCGTTTTATAAGAGTTGTTTCATCTTTCTTTTTAATAGTAAACACATTTATCTTATTAGGATGGGATGTGTTCGGTTTGGACTCAGGTTTAGATTCATTGATCTTCTGTTTTCCCTTTTGTTCAGCGGATGGATGAGATTGTTGAGAATGGACAGAATTAGCTTTAGTGTTAGATCGAGATGAATTGGTGGAAGTGGAAGAATTAGAAGAAGTAGAAGAAGTTGGTTTAGTAGAAGAATTGGGTTTAGATGGAGAGGATTTCTTGGCTGCAGACTCTAGGTGATCCTTTTGCTTTTGATCATTGGAAGGACTGACCTTAGAGTTTTGATCCTTTTTGACTTCAGAACCGAACCTTTGCTTTCGGTTGAAATCGTCTTGTGAACCGAACCTTGGCTTTCGGTTGAAGTCTTTCTCAGAACCGAACGATGCCTTTCGGTTATTGTGACTCTCAGGCTTTCCAACAGGATTGTTTTCATACTTCAGATTTTTATCTTGATGTGAGAAGTATGCATTCTGGGATTGCCAGAATTGTTTCCTTTCAGAAAGGTTCTTCCTGTATCTTTGGTTCCTTTCTCTCTTCTTATTTCTCATCTGCTTTGGTTGATGATGAATGTTAGCTTTCGTTTTCGGTTTTTCCTTGGCTGGTTCCTTTTGAACTGAAGGAATTTTACTTTGAGCCGAGGAAGCAGAGGGAGTGTCTGAAGGAGTTTCACTTTGAGATGAGGGAGTGGAGGGAGCGTCTTCTTTTGTCAAACTTTCATCCTCCTGAGGAATGTCTTTCGTACCACTGGTGCTAGGATCATTGAAGTTATCCGGCTTATTCAAAGGTTCTGGTATGTATCTTCCTTTACTCATCCAGGAGGTTCTTTCAGATAAGCCAATAGTTTCGTTTGCATTATCTATTGGAACTTCCCAGAAGTACTCATCACAGCCATCAGCATTGTCTTCGTTCACAATAGCTGTGAGTTCGGCTGTTTGATGTTCGGTTACTCCAGTCACCTTGTATACTTGATTCGGAGTGGTCCTGACCTTTTGATACACAACAGCTTTCTCTACTAATTTCGGGGACTTTTGTTGGGACAATCGAGCGAACTCCACAGAATTTTCAGAAATAAGATTTTTGTGGTTTTCAGGTTCGCTTTTAACAAATTCTGAGCAATCAACCGTGTCCTCTACAGAAATTTCACTCATGTTATCGTCCTCGTTAAGCTCAGATGCATTTTCAACATCTATTTTGTTTTCTGAGCTTACGTTGGCGTTTAAAGAGTCAAATTTTTCCATGGTTTCGGTTCTCAGTTTAAGTCTATCGTTTTCATCCAAAAGATTTTTGAGCATGTCCTTGTGGTCCTTGGATTTAATGAAGGACTCAATTTTGTCCAGTCCATACATATAGGTCGGATTGACATCATCAGACGATATCACACTCTCACAATTGTAGGCTTCGGCATCGATTTCATCCTCCTTAAACTCTAGGAAGGGCAAAATCATACGATGGATCTTTTGGCCTATTTCACAATCTAGGTGAAGCTGAGTAATATTAGAATACAGACGTTTAGCAATTAAACAAAAAACATTCCGTTGTTTCAACAATTTTAAATTGTCTCTTTGCAAATAAATGTTTTCGTCCTTGACTTTAACTAATTCCGACTCTTTTAACTCGATCCACATTCTCCGCTCCTCACTCTTCGACGCCACCCTGCTTAATTCATCAGTTAGGTTAGAATTGGTGACTCGAGTTTGAGTTAGGCTACTATCTAGATGAGAAATTCTTGTATTTACGTTTTTTAGATCTTTCTCATATGAGGATGGTGGTACTTTAGATGAAATAAAAACAGATTGTACCTTCTTTATCAGTTCATCGAGCTCATTGAACTGCTGGCTGAGGGGTTTTGCCGTAAAGCACATGTCTTCCTGCACCTTCGGTCCATCGCTTCCACCATCGGTGTTGTATCCTCTCATTTGAGATACGTCAGTCACCATGAAGCATTTTCCTCCACTGCTTTCCTCCTTAGCCACATAAGCCTTTCCATGGGTAGGCTTCCTCACTTCGTCGTCTTCTGAGTCAGTAGACCAAACTTCAGTGCTACCGAACTCGTCATCATTAACCGAACCCTGCACAATAAGAGCATTAATAGAAGGGTTAGCGGTAGACTTCTTCTTTCTCAACTCATCCAGTCTCTTCTGTAACACAGCTTCCTCATCATTTCCATCGTCCTTTTCAACCATCTTCTTAAGAACACAGTCCTTAGCATAGTGGTTTTTCCCACCACAGTAGAAACAGCTTACTCCGGAATCGCCGTCCACCTTCGGTTCCTTTTTGGGCTCCTCAGCTTTCGGTTCATTGTTTACCTTTTCAGAGCTGTAACTCCCCTGCCAGTTTCAGTTTTTGTTGCTGGGGAATCTCTTCTTTATGAACCTCTTAGGATTGGACACCATCATGGCATAATCCTCAGACGTGAGGTCATACTCCTCCAGGTTGAGGTCTTCATCCTCCATCACAGCTTTACTTTTGGATAGGAGGGCCAACGAACCAAGACTAGAAACGACATCCTTCTCTTGCACCATAATCTTCTCTTGAGACTTTAGAATACCCACCAGTTTCGCCAAAGAGTATGATTTAAACTGCTCATGGGCTTTGACTGTGGAAACCACTTCTCTCCATTCTGACCTCAGTCTGTTCAAGAAAGTAACCTTCTATTCGATAAGCTTCCTTTCAATATCGTGTTTGATCATCTTGCTGAGAAGATGATTGAAGCGATCAAACGTCTGGGTCACCGTTTCTTCGGTCCCTTGCCTGAATTCTCCAAACTCAGATAGAAGCAAAGTTTGGATAGAGTGTTCAAGATCTTCGTCTGTAGAATACAGTTCGCGAAGTCTATCCCAAACTTCCTTCGCCGTCGTGCATGAGCTGACCAATCTGAAAGTGTCGGACTGAAGGGCGAATCTGATCAACCTTAACGCCTTAATATTGCACTGGAATTTGTCTTTTTCATCTTGTGCAATGTCCTTCATGTCCTTTAGCAGATCATTGTACTCCTTTTGTGTCTTAATGATTCTAGACGTAGCAGAATGAGAAAACGGTCCATTGATGATGGCTTCCCATATGAGGTACCCATTATCCTCCGATCCAATCACGTAGTCTTCAAAGTGATGTGCCCATACTTCATAGTCATGGGTGTATAAGATTGGAATCTTTGTCGTCGAACCGATGCTGTTAGAAATATTAATAGGGTTTGATTGCGTCGCGTCCATTATGATCGTAAAAACCTGTTCAAAGATCAGACTTGTAATAAAGCAGATTAGGGAAAAACAATAAATATCAAGATACGTCAATAATGAGATGACGGCTCAATAAATATCGATAATTGCGGAAAAACCCTAATGGAAATCTTTTTCACAGAAAAGATGTGTATCGATTACACAGCCTCCTGCTCTGATACCAATTGAAGAGAATAAAAACCTTTAATCTATGAAGATCGATTAGATCTTGAACAAGTATATGAATATAAAACAGTAAGAACGCAATAATAAGAACAAGAAAGCTTGAATCAAACGTGTCGAATGATTAAACAAAATCCTCAGAAGAGCTCGATTAAGAACATCAACTGTAGAGGATTAGAAGATTACAAGAACGATTAAAGAAATCTGTTGTACTCTGGATGAATCGCTATATCGATAATCTCTAAAATCGTTAACCTAATATGCATGCAAGCATTAACTTATAAACAATACATAAAAGGCTCACGGTTGGACAGGCCCAAACCGGAGTGTACAAGGCTAAACTATCGAGCCCAAAAGACGCAACATCAAAACAATCTTCAGCCCAACAGATGACACAAGAACCACCACAATCACAGGTAATTGTTTGTTTAAGTTGAAAAGTATAATGCTATAATGCTATAATGATATGTTGGTAGTTTTTGAAAAATATAATACTATTATGATATATTGGTAATATATTTTGATTTCTTTGTAGATGGAAATGTTGCAAACGATACTGAAGGACCCGGCATGTTCTGCGACATTAGAAGAGTGGTTTCGTTCATTGTCATCACCAAATAATGAAGAAAATGATGAGAGTGACGGCAAGGAGTAGGAATTTTAGGATTTTATGAAATGTTTGTTTAGAAGAATACTTTAATTAGATTGTATGGACTAATATTTTTTATTGTGGATTAATATTTTATAGTTGTTATATTGTTTTTGGTTGTGTATGGGTTAAATATAGTTGATTTTATAAAATTGTAGATTTATATTCCATAAAATATTAACAAAAGAAAATGAAAAGAGTCTTTTGCAGCGACGCTTTTAGCAGCGACATATAAGTATTAGCAGCGACGCCTTTTTAGCAGCGACAGGTAAGTATTAGCAGCGACAGGTAAGTATTAGTGGCGACAAGAAGGGCATTAGCGACGAAGCATTAGCGGCGACGCGTCGCCGCTAATACTTTTAGCGGCGACACTCTTACTCTTTCGCGGCGACGGCTGTCGCCGCTAATACCCGTGTTTCTTGTATTAGCGACGAAGCATTAGCGGCGACGTATTTGCGGCGACGCGTCGCCGCTAATACTTTTAGCGGCGACACTCTTACTCTTTCGCGGCGACGGCTGTCGCCGCTAATACCCGTGTTTCTTGTAGTGTAAGGGAGCAACTCCAAAGGAGAATCTTCCTTAAAATTTCCTTAAGAGGATTCATAACCGTTAATAGTTTCCACATTTGAAGGTATGGTAATCCCCGTCGTGCTCAGTAGCGAAGATAGTACGCGCCGGGGGGGGGGGGGGGGGGGGGGTATTCTAAATGAAGTAAACTCTAATTCTAACTGAAAAGGCCCTATCAAATTGATAAGTAAACCCCATAGCCCCTCCCATCAATTTAAATCATTATTTACCCTAAATCCCAATCCTCAGTTAATTATTTTTGAGACTTAGTGCTGCTTCTCAACTCCAATCTCCAAGTCAAGGTTATTTATATTTTTTTTATACATTCTAATTAGAAACATTATTATAACTAGGAATTTATTTTTTTATAAATATAAGGTAAATCGTAAGAAAAAAAAACCATGATTTTTTTTCCGTGCTAAAATAAGATGTTTATAACCACAATTTCATCCTGTTAGTGATAATCATAGAGAAATATGTTCACAATACACGCCTCCAACCTAATAGCATTAGTAATATCAAAAATCCAATATTTCTCGTTCAAGTTTACTAACCCTATTACGCTATTTAGTTATAAGTATATTTTGATATGTTATTACAATGTAAATCCCCCATATTCACAAAATTTGGCTCCGCCCCTACTGGTGCTAATGTTCTCTCCCTATGTGGATGTATCGAATTTCAAAAAATATAGGTTCCAAATATTCACCTTATGTGTTTTGATACTTCTATAAACCCTACGTTAGGATATGCCTTTTAATGCTAAATTCATTTTCATAGGTGTGATCAGAGTGTGTGGTTTTCCCATTAAGTCACATACCTGTAGGGACATATATGAATGGTTCCAAGCTGTCTATTCACAATTTGTACTAATTAATAAGCTCCCACAATACCTCTTTTGACATTAAAATGGTTATTTGACGCAGTAAGCTCTTGAAAAAAGCTCATAATGTGGTTGCGCTAACAGTCGATATATTTCATAGTGATAATGATTGTCATTAATTCGTCTACACAAATAGACATTTCTTTCGTTTAGATGCATCTTTATGATCATTTTAGCATCATAAGAAGTTAGATTTAAGCATAACTGATGAACATAACAAAGTAAGTTACAATCACTACTAGTGTTCAAGTTCTTTTTCTTCTATCTTCATATATCTTTGAATTCCGTGGTGGTGTAAATATTTCTTTGAACATAGTCAGAATTTAGATTTAAGCATAATTTCCTCTCATGCCAGTTGACACGTTCCACGAGTGTAAATATTTCTTTGAATTTTGTGGTAGTGTAAGGGCTTCTTTCTTAAGATACAAAGGATATTATAGGAGGAACTATAATTTAGTGAAAAAAGTAAATGAGTTTTTGAATCAACCATTTGTAAATGCGTCGATGATATAAAACATAATATAGGGTTCTTTATTTCCGGAAATTCAAGTAAGATAAGAGAAAACCGAGACAATCAAATTCATTCTCACACTTTCAAGCAAGCACATATGATAAGTTTATATGCATACCAATCCTATTTAACGTAGAATGAGATCTAATTATCAATCATTTTTATCTGGCCAAGAGGATTGTTGAAAGCTTGGAACTCACAATACTTGCAACTTAATGGCATGAGGGACTCGATCCCCAACTCATGGTGATGACCATGATTATCACCATGATCATTGTTAACAGGATCTGCAATCTTACGTGAAATCACGACTGAATTGATGACGTCATCATTTGGATGAAAAACGGAGAGAACTTCGAACCCTTGAAGTTGTTGTGCTTCTACCACTGGATAGAGAAAGACACGGGCACCATGAGAACTCCTCAGCATGAGCAAAGCACCTGGGGCCATGTACTTTGCCAAATGATCAATCACCTTAACCTTCTCATCAACATCCATCCCTACAAGTGCAGCCAAGAAAATGACATCATATCCCTTCAACTCATCTGTCACATCCATTATATTGGCAGTGTGGAATACCATTCTTTGGGACAAATCAGAATCAGAGGAAACAAGATGAGAGGCCATCAAATTTGCGGAAGAGTCTATGTCATAGTTGTGAAAAATGGTGTCCTTGAGATGATAAGAGGCTAATACAATAGATGTGAGAGGCAAGGGGCCAGAACCCACAAAGGCAAGACGCTTAGGGGCTTGTCCAAATGCAGAATAGTGTTTAGTAAGAATGTCAAACTCAAGACGGCTAAGCTTCAGATAATTGGAGTAGTAAGGGAATTCTGTTAGATGGTGAAGTGGATTTGGGAAAGAGCCTAAAATGGTGGAGAAGTGGGCTTCAAGATGGCCTTCAGCCTCACCACAAAGTCTTATGAGCTTTGACCTTATTTCTTGAATGTTGGCTGGGAGACTGGATATGTTTATAGAACAGGGTGGGATGCATGTGCGGACCAGCTCAGTGAACAGGCTATCAACATCTTTGGAGGGTTTCAGATTTTCAAGCTTTGAAATTTTGTGATAAATCTCATACACTTTCTCTACCAAAACGTTCTCTTTCTGGAGTGATTCCATGTCTGACACTAAACAATCGGATATTTCTTGGACAAGCTTTTAAGATAAACTCTTTGTATGTCAGAAAACAAAGAACTAATTGTGGCTGTATGTAAATCTCAAATTAAGGATGTGTGTTATTTATAGCCATCTTCAGGCCCCACATAAAATTTGTGAAGAGGGACGATCCTTGCTCTGTTTTTTATTTGACAGCAACACCACATATTATAAGTGCATAAGTAGACCCCTAAAAACATAGAGTTTTTATTTTTTTATTTTTTTGATATCAATAATTGTCCATTTAGCAGCCGAGGACTGTAAAGCGTAGTTTACATTCGGGTATGTTATGAATTATGATACGCCTTCAACTGGTTTGGAATGACTCATGTGTTTGAATACGAATTACCTTACTATTTGAGTTTAGTTGTAATTGTGTTTTTATTACCAAAATATAAAGATATATATTAAACTTTTTCTTCACTTTTTTCTTTTTATGCTTTTTTACAACCTCAAAAATAAAAAAAAATAAAAATCAATATACAGATTATATTGTTTTAGTTGAAAAAATTATAAGAAATTTTTGGAAATGAAATAACACCTGCACATTAATATATAATAAGTAGCACTTAGCGGATGTGCTTACCCCAAGCCATGTTATTATATAACTATATATGACATGACATTAATAAATTTATTATGTTTGTGAGAGATGCTTTTAAATTCTTATGCTTTCACATTTCAACTGTTCACACATGTTTTATATCTTTAAAATTTCCTCTCTCGTTTCCAAACTACGACACTTACTGGTTACTAGAAACAAGCACTACAAGAAAAATCATGAATAGCTACGGAAAAGTGCTACGGAATCTTACTCCGTAGCTATGGAATGGTTTTCCGTAGATTTTTTGTTACATAATTTTCTACGAAATAAAATTCCATAGCAAATTTAAAATTAATTACGGAATCGTAAATCCGTAGTTAGTATGCTACCAAATTTGCTACGAAACCAAAATACATTAGCTATTTTGTTATGAAAATTACTACAAAATTAAATTTCATAGCTATTTTGCTCCATAGTGATATTTTGTAGCTATTTTACTAAGGAATTTGGTTACGGAAATGAATTTCGTAACTATTTTACTATGAAATAAAATATCATAGCTATTATGCTTGCAATCTTGCTACAGAACTGAATTTGTAGCTATTTTTGATACGGGGAAAAATTCATAGTTCTTTTGTTACAAAAACTTCTAAGGAACCAGCTATTTTGCTACCATAGGCGGATCCAATTAAGGACCCTGGGGTATCACAGGAGGCCCCCAAAAAAATTAATAATACAAATTGTTTCCAAGAAATTATTGTTTATACGCACCATAAGTCTAAAATATATTTTGGGCTACCTTTTTTTGTGTTTTTGTAAATGTATAATCCAATTAATAAGTATCCCAATTGCCCAAACTTAATGCCCAATGCCTAATACCAAAAAGAAACTTTTGAATGTCAATTCCCAACAATTAACAAATCGTGACTTCAGACTTTGTTTTACTCCCTGCCCTGCGACGACACGCTGCTGCCCTCTCTCTTTTGCCGCCGATCGGTGGCCGGTGGTGGGTGATTATTGATCAAAGTGGTGCACAATGAAGCAAGTAATTAAAAACTTTGTGATTATTTTTAGGTTAATTGAAATCCAATTTTTTGGCATTGTGTTGAAAAAATAGAAATTACCAATTAGGATTGTTAAATTAGAGACTTAGGGTCAACAATTAGTGATTATTTGTTGCTGAAACTTAAAATCAAATTATAGAATTAGAGTTGATTGTTGATATATTTTGATTGTATGTTGCTATTAACAAATTTTTCAAAAGACAATTAGATGTTGGAGACAATAATGGTGAAGGAACTTCAAAAAAAAATAGGGCTAATGAAAGTACACAAGTTCCACAACCTAATCAACACCAAAACAACAAGAACCACAATCTAATAAACCTATTTCAAAACCACAAGAACCACAATTTAATGAGCATACTTAGAAACCAAAAGTGCCACAATCTTTTGATTTGAATGATCTTCCTTCGGACCCAGGGGAGAGGCCAAAGATTACATCTTATAATCCTAATCAAAGGGATGGAATAAGGAAGGCTTACTTGATTAAAGGACCTTGTGTCACAACTGAAAATTTTGAGCTATGTAATCTATACATTCAAGTTAATATGAATCAAAAACTTCAATCAAACACAACATGCTAGTACCTCAAATAGTCATCAAACAATTGGAGACCCTAGAAGTCCTTGTTTAAGTCCATTTTGGGCTAGGACTCCCTTATTGGATCCAAAGGGACCAATAAGCTTCCAATTAGACTAACATGGGCTTAGAACCCTAATTGGGCTCTAATTGGACCCACACTTATTTATTTTAACATTTTGGGCCATATTGGGCCTAGAATTAAATGAATTAAAAGCCTTGATACATGAATAACCTAAACTAGTCCAATAAAAATATAAAAATCCTACTACATTCTTTTAGACTAAAAACATACCCAAGGCTAACTCAAATATTGGGCTTAGGAGCAAAAGGCCCAAATTTCTTTTTTTTCCTCCATGTTTCGGCCCAATACCCAAGCCCAAGAGGATTTGAAGATAGTTGACTTAAGTGTGCCACCTCACTATTACCCATAGGACTTCCATGCATTATTTCCCATTCTTCCATGCATATCACTTCAAGATCACATCTCTTCTTCTCTCCTCTCTCACTCTCGGCCATACTCACACACACAAACTCACAAAAATCTCTCAACTCCCTCAAGAACTCTCCTTCCTCCCCTCTCCAAAAATCTCGAAAATTAGGGACTTTCAAGAGGATCTTGCAAGTAAATCACCATCTAAGGTAAGATTATGTATAGATCTATGGTTTAAATTCTTTTGTTATCAAAATCCTTTCCTAATCTATGCAAAAATCGTGATCTTGCACCTTAGAACCATCTCAAAACTCGAGATCTTCATCAAAGGGAGCCAAGGCCAAAAACACTTCATTTTTCCTTCCATTTTTCTTGCAAAACCGAATCAACACCCCAAGGTGAGCTTCATACCCCCTATTTTCTGTTTTTATGAGTTTTGTGGGGGGGGGGGGGGGGGGAATACAAGTGAAAGTGTAGATCTATATGTGTTTGTATGCCTTGTATGATTTCCATGCTTATATGTATGCTTTTATGTGTTTTAATGTTGGATCTAGCCTTAAAACCCATCAAAACCGAGAAATATCTTGTGTTAAATGATTTTAGCTTCAAATATATTTCTAAACACAAAGTGTTTCAAGAAAAATGGCTAAGTGGTTTAGTAATAATTTTCTTTGGGTTAAAAACACAAATTTTGGGCCTAAAATGTGAAAAATACAAAAATAAGGGCCCAAATTGACATTTCACAGATTCTGATGGATGAAGTGTGCCAAAACAGTTTCCATAAAACTATTTCTGGAATTACACTTAATTAGAGGACTAAAAACATGAATTTCAAGCTTAATGGGCTAAAAATGAAAATTTCGGCCCAATAAGGCCCATTATGCGAATTTTTCTGTTTTGGAGGGCCAAAACTGTAACTTTCTGTAAAACAGTGGACTATAAGTGTTCCAATTCCTTTTCAAAGGTTTAAAATGCTTTTTAAATTTAAAAAGGACCAAAGTTGCAAAAATTTTTCCATTTGGGCCAAAATTGTCAAATTTGCGAAAAGAAGGGATTAAAACCAAGAAAACTGCATTTTCAGGGTCTTAAGCTGTTTTCTATGGAAAATATGCTGGAAAATGATTATTTCAATAATTTTTGGTGTTAAAATGTCAAGAAAATTGATTTAAATACCAAACCGGAAAATATTTTAAATAAAGGGTTAAAAAGGTAAATGTTACAAAAGAGGAGGGGCTGAAAACAGAAAATTTCCAAGACTAATCCTATACATGCAATATGATCAAATAATGGTACTACTACTATCGACAAAATACAATACACTACAATACCAAAAGTCGTTGTCAAACGAATTGGTTCGGTCTCGAACCAATAAAAATCCGAAACCACAAATACAACGATACTATGATACTACAATACTATGATTCATACAAATAACGATTCGGAATACATTATACATGTGCACAGACGTCTACGCACTATCTTTGGACCCCACAAGTGTAAAATCTTGTTCGTTGAGCCTAGCTAGCCCGACGACCTGATCTTAAGGCCTAAAGACTTCATCTTACGAAGTGTTGGGTTTTACCATCCCGACACAACGTAACCGGACTTTCAATGGCTGTAGACTACTGGTCCCCAAGGGTCCTTTAGTGTCGCTAGTAAAGTCTGCCCTTTTTGCGAGGCGGGTCTGGGACCCCTCGTACCTTTTATCCCCAACCGACTAATGGAGTCGTCGAGGCCTTCGTGTCCTCCTTCTCTTCGGATGTGGGACAACAGGACGGTTGGATAGCGTGACTAGTACGGACGACGCCTTCGGGATCGTTGGTATTGCTATAGACTAGTCGTTTGTGTAACGCGTGTCTGTGGCGGATAGTCATGCTCATCAATGATCCAATGTCGTCTGGAATAACAACTTCATGCGTTGCAATGGTTTCAAGTAATTTCATGGAATTCAAGGAAATAGGAAGACATCGGGTTTTCCTAGGGTTTTCAATACATACAAATTCAGAATACATACGATTTCAATAAACAATATTTCTCAAGTATAGAAAACAAACAGGCATACTTATGGATCTTCACACCTTTTTGACTATACTATTTTCAGAAAATATCGGATTTTCTGGTGGTTTTCAAACGATACAAAGCATTGTTTTCAAATACAACTTATGAACTCACCAACATTTCATATGTTGACGTTTTTCAAAATACTTGTATTCTCAGGGAACCAGTGAATCAAGAGAAATCATATCCAGTGACGGTTGCAGTTTATTTTTTTTTTTATGAATTGAACAAATTAATTTTTGGGGGAATGTAATGTTTAAACAATGTATGATATGTAAACACTACTGGTTGTACTATGTTGATGAATGGTGACGAATGTTGTTATGATTCATATATATTCAATGTTATGGTATTCAATTGAGTCACGACAGCCCCCGGACGTTTCCGCCGTCTGGTTCGGGGGTGTGACACCTTGTAACCCAAAGGGGCATAATTTTGAATTTACCTTATTTGGTGAGAAGCAAAGACGTTTTATTGTGGAATGGTTTACGAAATCTCCATGGTTAGAGTATAGCATTAAAAAAAGAAGTCATATTGTTTTTGTTGCTATTTGTTTAGAGACATGGTAGGCGGTCAAGTTGGAAAAGATGCTTTTATAACTGAAGGCTTTGACAATTGCAGTAAAAAAAAACATTTCGGAAACATATGGGTGAGATTCATAGTTCTCACCATAAGGCCGAAGAAAAGTGTCATTTGTTATTAAGAAAAAACCAATCTATTGGTGAAGTTTTGCAAAAGTAAATGGAACTTGAGCAAAGTAATTATGAAACTCGATTACGTGCTACAATCCGTAGTTGTAGATTTCTATTGAAAAATGCATTACCATTTCGTGGACATGATGAGACGGAAAAGTCTAATAATAAAGGACTTTTCCTTGAAGACTTATCTTTGATTAGAGAAGATAATGAGAAGATTTTTAAAGTTACCTTAGAAAATGCTCCAAAAAATGAAAAGTTGACTTCTTCAACGATTCAAAAAGATATTGTCAATTGCTTTTCAAAAGAGATAATCAAGTTTATTTCTGATGAAATTGGTAAAGATGTGTTTGGTATATTAGTTGATGAGTCTAGTGATGTTTCCAAAAAAGAACAAATGGCTATAGTTTAGAGATATGTTGATAGACTTGGGATCGTAAAGGAAAGATTTATCAGAGTTGTTCATGTGTTGGATACATCCTCTTTGACTCTTAAAGCCACCATAGATACTGTTTTTTCCAACAACTACTTGACTATCGATCAGGTGAGAAATCATAAAATATTTATTCCTTTAACATGATATTAATTTTATTTTTATGTCTTATATTTTTTTCTTAATTTTTTCAAATATATAGGTGAGGGGGAAAGGTTATGATGGAGCAAGTAATATGAGCGGTGCATTCAACGGTTTGAAATCTTTGATTTTAAATGAAAAAATTTATGCACATTATATACATTGTTTTGCACATCAACTTCAATTAGTGGTTGTGGCGGTTGCAAAGAAACATGATGATGTTGAAGAATTCTTTGAACAACTAGGTTTGGTGGTTATTGTTGTTTGTGGGTCTTGTAAGAGAAAATATATGATACGAGAGATGCAAACACTACAAGAAAAAGACCATTTTACGACGTGCAAACCACGACACTCATTGATCTATGTTACGCAAAAGAGAGTGACATTAAAAAAAGTGTCATCTCTTCAAAAAATTTAAGGATTTAGGTCACGCATTATTGCGTGCCCTTAATTTAGTGTTATAAGAAAAAAAATTAAAAACACGGAAGGCACCGTATCTTAAACGCGCGTCCTCTATAAGCGTCACTTTATAATTTTATTGAACGCGCGTTTAGTAGATAGGGGGAAATGAAATCCCCAAAATTTTGAAAACCCGCCTTGTTCTTTTCTACCTTTTTTCTATCTTTCATCTTCACAATCGATTCTCTCCTTTCCCTCCTCTCCAATCCGCTTCTCCCCTAATCCTGACCTTACTTGTTAATCGTCTCATCGGATCTCTACTCTAGTGTCTCTCTGAAGATCAAGAAATTTCAAGCCCTAGTCTCCCTCTGAGGCAGAGACGAAAAGAGAATGAAACATGAAGAATTGACTTATCGTTGTTATGACTTATTATGCTTCTCAAAGCCTTTGATAAGAACACTGACTCAAATGCTTCTCAAAGCTTTTTATAAGCACCCCGTTGGCTTTGCATACCGAAAATCGACCCACATCCTTAAATTAGGGTTTTTTTTCATTCCTCAAATTATGACCCACATCCTCCATAGATCGATCCTTATTGCTTCATTTCTCACAAGAAATTGAAAACTTTACATTCATAGGCCAACAAAATCAACTATTTCTGGAACTTGGATTTCGGTTCCTATTGAAATTGAAGGGGTTCTGGTCACCATGATCAAAGGGTTAGAGTCTCGTTTGTCAATGAATGCTCACAAGGCCATTGAAGCTTGGGTTTTTGGGCAAAGCTAGAATCGATATTGTATCGTTCCTTCAGAATCACGAAGACGCTGATTGCAATGGAGTGTAGACATGGTTAACAGAAGACGAGGAAACATGAGTGAAATCTGGAAATCAGGTAAAAATGATAACTAGTCTTTGTTCACGCTCCTCTCCAAGCTAATCGAGTTCCATTTTTTTCTTATCTGAATCGCTTGACCATAGTAATGGTTAGTAGAGTTCCACTCTTTTCTTCTTTCTTGCTTCCACTTCATTTAGTGGTGTTTGGCACTATGGTTGATTTGTAATTTTTGCTTCTTGGATTATGAAATCGATTCCTCATGGTTTAAGTTTCGGTATTCCCTATTAGTAATTAGATTGTTTTTTTGCTCATGTCAATTGATTAGTTTCAGTGAAAATATTAAGTAATCATAATCGAAATAATCCAACCCATCTAACTCTGTGGACTTTTCTTTTTTTCATCTAACAGGGAGTTACATGAATTGTGAACCACTGTGAATTATTAGAATTGATATGTGAATCTTTCAATGGTGGATAGAGAAACTCCAACTGCATTCCAGATCACATATTTGTCAAATATAACAAAGCTCCCAGTCCTATTGAAACTAATAATGGCATGGAGGGTAGAGTTGGAAAGATGAAATTGAACAACATAATTTGAACATGGTGTCCTAAGGTCGAGAAGATTTATGGCCCTGGAAATCAGTATGTGATGGCTACAAAAATGATTCTCCAATTATGTGATCCCATTTGTGAAAAAAAAAACAAAATTTTAACAAATTTAATATAAAAAACCTAACTATTTTTGTATATTGACACTTGACAGAACAGTGAGGCTAAGGTATCCATTGGCATGCCTGCAAGGCTATCTGCAGTTCTTGAGCTTCATGACAAATATGCTAGTCCAGTTCACATAGCTGCAGATCTGCTTTCTCGGTTGCTTTATCAGATAGCCGGTTGTTCCTCTTAATCACTAGTATTATTTATGTAAAATGATGGTGTGATGTTATTTTAATCAAGAAATCACCAAGTAATGGTAGAGGTTAGTTTTTGTTTTTCTATTCTATTTTCAGTTTATTTTTTATAATATGTTTTTGACTTTTAACAACTTGAATCTTATTGGTTTTCAACTCTCAGACGATTACTTTTTCTAACAAGTAGGCACCCGAACACAGTCACCATCTAGTTCCAGTAGGGAACCAGAAGTATAAAATTTATCTTTATAATTGTTTGTGTAAAAGGCATGAATACCCTCATCAACCCCAACATTGAAAATAACCCAAAAAACTTGTCCAGTTCCTAATGAGTTGCCTCTTGACCATGTTGTATTTATATCTTCATTAAGATTTTTTTTTTCAGAGTCGTACAGACCGAATTATATTCAAGCTATTTGGAAAAGATCCTAATGAGTTGCCTCTTGTTCTCCAGAATCATAGTTTTGTAGACTTTGGGTTTTGGCTATTAATTATTATTACTGGATTAGGTTTAACTAATTTTGAGTAAATTTCAGATTCTTGACTGGTTATTACACAGTCGTACTGATCTTGGTGTATCACCAGCGAATTTTCGTGATATTTTGCTGCATAGTCATGCTCTTGAAGGCATAACAATGTCTATGGTAATTAATCCTCAGAAAAGTCTTCTCTAGTATTTGTACTGATATTCGTTTATAAATAGTAAGGCACCTATAGTCATTTCATCATTTCATGTGAATTTTAATCTTTTTGTTTGTCTTTAGTTCATGATGCATTCTTTGAGTACTATATCAGTTGATTATTGTTGCTGATTCATGGAGTTTAACCGCAGGTTCACTCTTTTCTTCCCTTAAGAGTTTATAAATAGTTCATGATGCTTTAACCTCTGTTTTCTTGCGATATGGAGCTCTTTGTTCACGACTATGGCTGAACCTGTTGATGTTGTTAATTTAGTCGTCCATGACTTGTTCGAGGAAAGTCCTGAATGAACGCCAAAACCTTTTTTCTTCGAAGCTAATTCCACCCATGTCAAGGAGTACGTGTTTGATGTTTCTTGTTCTTTTCCTCTTTATTTTTATAACTTGTTGCGACTGGAATATTCTTTATTTTTATGTTTACAATTTCCCTTCCATTTGATCTTAGATTAACTTTGCACCAATTTGGATGCAAATCTATAAAAAAAACATCCAGAAAAAGATGTTCGTTTTTTTTAATATTGCCAAAGTAGTTGTCAATTTTTTCTTTCATTACTTTTGCGATAATAGAAAGGACCTCGTCATTTTTATTATTCATACATTCTTTCAATAACACTAGAATAATACAACCAATTTACTGATTAGTTGATAAAGAATGAAATCAGCAAATCTGGAAATCAAGCAAAAAACAAAAATCAATTTACAAATAGAAAAAGTTTACCTTTTGAAGTGAAAGTAAATCAGGAAATCGGAAATCAAGATATCTCTGCGTTTTGTCAAAAGATAACAATACCCTGATTTTCTTCTTTGAATTATATCGTGCGTAAAAAAAAATAGTAATATAGCAATTACAAATATGATCCCTATAATTTACTAGAATTGCAAATTTAGTATGTTTTTTTGAAAATGTTAAATAATCATCCTTAGTTCAGTTTTAATCAACAATTGTTCCCACCTCAAATAAAAATATGTTATTTATCCTTTTCTAGTATTTTTTTTTTTATTATTATTATTTATATTGATATCAAGGTTCACTGAATGTTAGGTTAATTTTTTTAGTTGATTATAAGACACTATATGTTGATCTATGTGTTAGGTTATATGCTGGCAAGCTTGTTTTTTAATTAATACGTTTACAGTTAAATGATCATACTTGCTTACTTAGTAGTGGTGATTTTACATCATGCAGACGTATTGAAATCAGAAATACTAGAAAATCTACAAAGTTTGACTGTTCTCGACTGCGTGCACTTCTGAAGGAGAGGGGTTTGTCTGTAAAAGGGAAGAAGGTATGTGAACACTCCCAAATCCTCCCTCTTCTTTTAAAGGGTTAAAATGGTAATTTAAGTTGTTTATTTAAACTTCTTAATCATTCAACATTCAATTTTATCAATAAGGTAACTAGTTTTCAAAATTCTCATTTACTAACATTTTAAGGGAAGTCAGAACTCAGAAGCTATATATATGCATGTTGTTTTATCTTTTTCAAAGTAAATAAGATTGCTAATTATGTATTTCTTTTTGCCAAATTGGATTTGTGATTTGAAAATTGTAAATCTCAGATTAGGGGGAACACCTGTAATGGAGCTGATGATTGTTGCTGGAAAGGCTGTTCCTATTTTACAGCTAGAAACATGGAGTAGCTGTTGTTAGAGTGTATAAAGGGTCATTCATGACTTCTCTTGATATGGCAAGTTTGTTAAGGTCATTTTCTTTTATGATGCAAAAAAGTGGCTAATATCTTTGTGTTGTGTTGTGTAGGGTTTTCAATATATATATAATTAAGGAAGAGCAAGCAATTCTGCAATGCCTCGATGTTGCAACTAAGGCTCCGCATTGGCCTATTGGTGTTGATGGTTGGTAATTCCATTTGATTTGAATATGATATAGTTATTAGTTAGTTTAAAATTACAATATAAATATATGGTTGGTGGATATATAAGACATGTACAAACTGATTTCCAAAGTGACAGATGGTGGATGGAAGTTTTATCTAGAGGTGCAACAACTATTCATCAAGACTTGAAGAAGTAGTACCCATGTTAGCAATGTATTATTTTTGTTTAACATTTGAATGATTCTTTGTATGACATTATAACTTGTGCAATTTATTTTTATTTTTTTAGTATGAAATTTTATTTTATATTATGCAATGGATTGTATTTTTTGTATATATGGTATTTTATTTCTATTATGAGAAATTAAATGCAAATTTAATTTAAAAATTAATAAACATATAAATTTTTTTTAACATTTAAACTTATGATACGCAAAAATGTGTGTCATCCTCATTTATGACATGACCTTTCTTGACAGGGGCTTTCTTGATACTATGTTACCCCACGAAAGTGTAGGACCAGTAAGACTAATCTACATCATTTTGAAGTTGTGATTTTTAACACGGTTTAGATATGCAATTCAAGAATTTAGGGATAGATTTAGTGAAGTTGGCACGGAGTTGATGGAGAACATGGCGGCTAGATATGCAATTCAAGAATTTAGGGATAGATTTAGTGAAGTTGGCACGGAGCTGATGGAGAACATGGTGGCTTTAAGTCCTTGTGACTCATTTTCTGTTTTTGATAAAGCAAAGTTGCTAAAGTTAAGCAAGATATAAAAAAAAAAAGGATCTTAACGATTCAAAAAGGGCGTAACTTAATGGACAACTTGATATCTACTATCACGCTTTTCTCCATGATGAAAGACTTTTCAATTTGAAGGGAATTGTAGACCTCTCTCGTTTGTTGGTGGAAACCGGGAAGCACCTCTCTTTTCCTTTGGTTTATAGATTATTAAAACTAACTTTGGTTTTGCCATTCGCAACCGCAACCGTTGAACGGTGTTTTTCTACAATAATGTTTTGAATACCAATTTGCGTAATAGAATAGGTGACAATTTTATGAATGGTGCTTTGATTTATAGTGTAGAAAAAGAAGTACTAGAGAATGTTAAGAATGAAAATATAATTACTCGCTTTCGTAAAATGAAAGAGCGGAGATGTGAACTTTAAAACATAACTTTGTTATAGAAGTTGAACTTTATATCTAATAAAATTACAATTTTTTTTCTTATTGTATATTACAAGATTTTTTTCTCGGGATACCCCTTTACATTAACCCTAGCTCCGCCACGGTTTGCTACGGAATGAAATTTCATAGTTATTTTACCTTAATGTTTTTTTTAGTATTTTTAATTCTTTTTTTTTAATTTTCTAAAATAAAAAACACAACCCATATTGACTGTAACCCCTACCTCCCATCCCACTTATTCCTATGGAATTATAGAATTTAATTGGTGCACTATAACACTTTTACAACAATATAATTAAACCACTCGTAATATGTTAAAGTTTTACATAAAGAATTTCTATTCAAAAATACCACCAATCTTTGTATTTTAATGCTTTATTTATTTTATCAACATGTTTGTAAGCTTTTCAAATATCAAACACAAAAAGTAACTTCACTTACTTTTACCCCCTTCAACTTATATCCATATTACAACCGGATACCTTATATTTTGCTCGACTTTTATATTAGACCCCAACACACCTTAATGCATGCGTGTAAGACATCTCACATGGGCCTGGCACACTCACTTGGGCCTGACAATCGTGTTGTGTTCGGGTTAGCGGGTCAAAATATTCCAACCCGAACACGACCCGTTTAACTATACAAGTCATGGGTTGGCGGGTTTGAAGCATAAACTCATATATGACCCGTCAACCCACTTATTTATACGGGTTCACAGGTTGGCGGGTTCGTGGGCCAGATTTGTGTTCGTGGGTTAGATTGGGGTTTGTGTGTTCGTGTGTCAGATTCCATAAATAAAATTGATAATTAAACATGGATAAATTCTTGATGCAAACATATCTGAATTTAAGAAACTTAAGTCTTAAACATACAAATGAAAATTAACAACATTCATGAAAACATTTTTAAACTAAAACTGTAACAACCTGAAGTTGTTCATCACCGAAAACCCATTCGACCCGTATAACTCGCCGTATATCGAAACATTCCGACGTCGTTTTTGGGTTAAGTTAATTGAACTTATATGTTTAATTGATGCTAATGAGTGTCCAAACCTCTTAGGGACTCATGAATTTAGCCCAAAATGTTTATTTCAAAAATTTTAGAAATGTCCTCGCCGGCTTTCAGAAACTTAATCGGGTGCGACCAAAAGTCCCGTTTAATGCCGGTATCGGGTAGAATTCCACCGTGTCCAAGTTTTGAGACCTATTTAAATATTTTCAATCTTTCATTTGAAGCTTTTTCTCTCTCTCACTACTCTCTCTCTAACCTCTCTCCTAAATTCAAGTTTAAGGGTCCAAAATCTCAAATTTAAGGCTTCTAATCACCAAAGTACCTTCCCTAACTTGTTGTACAGCCTCATTAGCCTTCAAATCCGAACTTAAGCTTTGATTTTGGACCTCAAACATGAGTTTACGGCCAAGGAGCATGCTTGGGCCGTAAACTCATAATAAGAGGGTTTTTATGCCTTTAAACCCCTCCTAAACAATTTTGGGACTTAGATATGGCTTAATGGCTTAATGGACTAAACTTAGAATGCCTTTAACATGGATTTTGAAGAGTAAACATGAGTTTACTGCCCAAGAACATGCTTGGGCCGTAAACTCATATATATGGGGTTTTTATGCCCTTAAACCCTTCCAAAACACTAATAAGGCTTAGATATGAATTTTAGAATATTGGTTTTAGCCTTAGAACACTTTAAACATAACTTTTGAGGGACAAATGAGAGTTTACGGCCAAGGCTCATGCTTGGGCCGTAAACTCCATAACATGGGGAGTAAACTCAATGTAAAGTGTTAAAATGCCACTTTAACACACCTAAAGCCTTGGGATAAATTCTAGAAGTGTTTACAAACAAGTATTGGACCTTAAAACATATTATTTTCCCCATTTAAGGAGTTCACGGCCATGAGGGTGTTCATGGGCCGTAAACACCAAAATCTAGGCCAAAAGTCCCTTAAAAATCCATACAAGGATAGGAAAAATCATTAGAATCACATGTGATTGAGTAAGGGACCAAAACATTAAGGATTTGATGTGAGGGGGGAGTTTACGGCTGTAAACTCCATGTTTACAGCCGTAAACTCCAATAAATAGTCCTTAATTATGTTTAATCCATTCCAAGGCCCTAGAATTGATCCTAGCAAATTTCCCCAAGTAGAATAAGGGCATTTTGCACCATAAAACACCCCACCATGAGTTTACGGCCGTAAACTCATGGGGAGGGGTTCATTAGGGCCGAAATCTCCTCTATGAGTTTACTCTTGAAGAGTAAACTCCATATCCAAGCCTTATGTGACTTCAAACGCCACCCGGGTCCCTCCAAACACTTGCAATGGGGTGTTTCCGCGACTAAAAGTGTTTGTCCCTAACAATTAAATAATCTAAGTCCTAATTGGAAGCAGCTTCGTTAGTAAAAGGGACAAAAAAAACATTGCTAGTTTTAAGAAAAGATGGCTTTCCACAAATTTGGAAGAAGGTGTGTGCTTTTTGTAAAAAGCATAGTATTGGAATTGTGGACATGTCAGAATATTATGTTACCCCACGAAAGCGTAGGACCAGTAAGACTAATCTACATCATTTTGAAGTTGTGATTTTTAACACGGTTTAGATATGCAATTCAAGAATTTAGGGATAGATTTAGTGAAGTTGGCACGGAGTTGATATATGTATAACACTTGTACAATTTACTTTTGAAACAAACGTAAACTTTCAAATATATGTAATGTAATGTTGTTTACTGTGATTACTATGTACATTGGATTTGATACTCAACGTGGAGTCAACCCCGGAAATGTTTCCGCCTTTGGTTTTCGGGGTGTGACAGATTGGTATCAAAGCCATTGTTTATAGTGAACGGAGTATACCAAACCTTACATGGTATAAAACTATAAACACTAAAGGGCCTCAGTGCTCTGAATTAAAAGTATCTTCAAACTATAAGTATTTTCAAAAGTATACAAGTATACCGAACCGTCGAGATCCGTAACTACAAGTAGAACAAAACAAAAGTAAATGGGTGTTGTACGCTGCGGTTAAACCTAGCAGTTATGTAGTCGTGCCTAGGATCAATATAGCCTGGCCAACTATATTCATTCGAGACACGGCCAACATGTGCTTGGGAGTGACTGTGGTACGCAGCATACCTAAAACTTACCCAATACCCCAAACAACGAGTCATCGTTGCAGCGAATCATGAAATACTATGGGAGTATTTCTCGAGCCGATCCTTGGTAGAAAGTCCTCGTATACGCGTTGTTCCTTGATCATTCCTCTAGCGATAAAATGTTCTTCCTTGATAACTCTTTCCTGCTTTATCGCTTAGTATGATGCTATATCTGTCTTGATGAGATATCCCCTGTTCCTTATCTCTTGATTCAATTCAAAGGACTTATGATCCTCTCTTTCCTGATCTTTTTAGATCAAGATGCCTCCAAGAAAGAGACCCAGCTCAAAGAACAACAACAATCCTCCTCCGCCACCACCTCCTCCTCAATTTGATCTTGCATCGCTTCAGACAGTTCTGACTGTTGCAATGGTAGCAGCCATGTCGCAAATGAACCCCGGTAATTCAGGAGGTGGTCCCCAGCCCCAAAACCCAGAAGATAGCCAGGGACACCAAAAAGGGGGTTCCTATAAAGATGTCATGAACGCGAAGCCCACATCCTTTGATGGCACTGGAGGTGTCATTTCCCTCACCCGATGGTTCGAGAAAATCGAATCAATCTTTGAAATATGCGCCTATTCGGAGTCTGATAAAGTAAAGTTCGCCGCCTGCACCTTCCTTGACAAAGCCTTGACGTGGTGGAACGGCCGAGTCAAATCCTTAACTCTACCTGTAGCAAATGCTATGGGTTGGGAAGCTATGAAAGAGCTTCTACTCGCAGAGTATTACCCTCGGGGCGAAATTCAGAAGCTAGAACACGAACTCTGGAACCTTAAGATGAAGGGTTCCGACATAGCCGCTTATACTTCAAGATTCGATGATCTGGCGTTACTCTATCCGGGAATGGTTACCCCGGAGAGTAAAAAGATTGAGAGGTTCATCTGGGGGTTGACCCCGCCAACCAAAGGGAATGTCTTAGATGCGAAGCCAGACACCTATGACAGTGTTAAATGTCTTGCGAAAATCCTGATCGATCACGAAGACAACTGTGATGAGGAGGCTACCACCCCCGAGCCAGTCACAAGTGGAGGTGGAAGCAAAAAGAAATTCTGGAACAAGCGGAAGGCCCAGAGTACGCAAGGGTCTTCTAAGAAACAGCAAACAATAGCAGTCCATGCTGCTACTGCCCCTATTGCTATTTCGGCTGTCGGCTCCACAACCCAAACTCCCACCAGTGGATACACTGGTACCCTTCGTTGGTGTGGTAAGTGCAGCTACCACCACCGCATTCCTGGTCCATGTCGCGAAAGGATCTGTGACAACTGTTGCAAGAAGGGACATCTTGCTTGAACCTGTAGAAAACCAGCCAAATCAACGAACCAATCATCCGGAGCGGGAATCAGTCCAGCCTGCTACAATTGTGGCGAAGTAGGGCATTTAAAAAGAAATTGCCCCAAAGCAGCTACAACCGCTGATCCCACTGTCGCCGCAGGTATACTCCTCTTTGACAATTTTTATACCTGTAACTCTTTTCGATTCTAGTACCAGAAAGGAAACTTTTTATCTATCCATCCGAGCGATTTCTAAACTTAATCCTTTGTTTGTAATCGAAATTGAGTACAATCGAGACGGCTAACCAATGAGATAGATAACACTAACTTCGTACCTATAGATTGTATCCTCAGTCCAGAGGATTATTCTGTTCCATTCGATTTAAATGGGGGAAACTTTTCACAAAATACTTTGATGCTATGATTGACATGAAATAACCGAGTCTCATTCATGTTGTTATCCTTTAGTTTCGAAAGGGTCGCTCTTCTAGATCTCTTCCCCGACCCAGCTCTCGTGATCTTCAGCATCAAACCTTCGTATCATTTCATGTCTTAAAGCTCAAAAGTTTTCCCCGATATGAATTACCACGCCTCCATCGTTCTGTGTTCATTAAGAAACGGGAAGTCAGCAGCTCTTTCCCCTAAATGTCTTTCCCGAAGAATTTCCGAGAATTCCTTTCGAACGTTTAGCTTAGTTCAGCATCGGCCTAATCTCTGGATCTACCTCGTGACCGAACCTCAGTGAGAATGACGTGTTCAAAACGGTGACCAAGAACTGATATGATCACTACGGATTACTAGTGGTATCCATTTGGTCAAATCTCTTTCCCTCGATCATGTGGCCAAGCAAAGTAGTCGTAACCGTGTACTTTTCCAACGTCTAAGGCGATAGGGAATTAGTCAGCACAGAAAATACCCATGGAAACCTGTCGATTCTTGGGTCCCATCGACTAATATCGCAGTCTTACCCATAAATTTCTTCTAAAGTCATCAAACCCTTAGCTACCCGGCTCCATGAAGACGTGCCTTCCTGTTGGAGCGTGTGTCCTGTTGATGGCTTTATCCCAGAAAAGCATGATACGCTTTAGGAAGTATAGAATACTTCCGTCGTGATACACCAGACCTTTCGAGATCTTCGTAGAATCGATTCTGCAATCTTCAGACTTCGGATGCCCTTAGAGCTTAGTATCATTTATTCGGTACTTCACGTCTCGAATCCTTAGAAGTACCTATCCAACAAACCTTAGTGATTTCCTTTGAGGAAACCAAAGTCTTCCAGGGTTGAAAATTTCATGGGAGAACCGATTGAGATCGTAGATTGAGAGAGAGTCAATGTACGACACAAAGACACGTCCCGTTAGTGAGAGTTCGCTAGAACTCCCAGCAGATACCGATCCCACTTGAGAACGTGAAGATCCGAAGATACAAATCCATTCGTGTCTCATTCTAATTCCTGATCTATATCTTATTTTTTGAATTTCGGGACGAAATTCCCTCTAACGGGGGGATAATGTAACAACCTACAGTTGTTCATCGCCGAAAACCCATTCTACCCGTATAACTCGCCGTATATCGAAACGTTCCGATGTCGTTTTTGGGTTAAGTTAATTGAACTTATATGTTTAATTGATGCTAATGAGTGTCCAAACCTCTTAGGAACTCATGAATTTAGCCCAAAATGTTTATTTCATAAATTTTAGAAATGTCCTCACCGGATTTCGGAAACTTAATCGGGTGCGACCAAAAGTCCCGTTTAATGCCGGTATCGGGTAGAATTCCACCGTGTCCAAGTTTTGAGACCTATTTAAACATGTTCAAGCTATCATTTGAAGCTTTTTCTCTCTCTCACTACTCTCTCTCTCTAACCTCTCTCCTAAATTCAAGTTTAAGGGTCCAAAATCTCAAATTTAAGGCTTCTAATCACCAAGGTACCTTCCCTAACTTGTTGTACAGCCTCATTAGCCTTCAAATCCGAACTTAAGCTTTGATTTTGGACCTCAAACATGAGTTTACGGCCAAGGAGCATGCTTGGGCCGTAAACTCATAATAAGAGGGTTTTTATGCCTTTAAACCCCTCCTAAACAATTTTGAGACTTAGATATGGCTTAATGGCTTAATGGACTAAACTTAGAATGCCTTTAACATGGATTTTGAAGAGTAAACATGAGTTTACTGCCCAAGAACATGCTTGGGCCGTAAACTCATATATATGGGGTTTTTATGCCCTTAAACCCTTCCAAAACACTAATAAGGCTTAGATATGAATTTTAGAATATTGGTTTTAGCCTTAGAACACTTTAAACATAACTTTTGAGGGACAAATGAGAGTTTACGGCCAAGGCTCATGCTTGGGCCGTAAACTCCATAACATGGGGAGTAAACTCAATGTAAAGTGTTAAAATGCCACTTTAACACACCTAAAGCCTTGGGATAAATTCTAGAAGTGTTTACAAACAAGTATTGGACCTTAAAACATATTATTTTCCCCATTTAAGGAGTTCACGGCCATGAGGGTGTTCATGGGCCGTAAACACCAAAATCTAGGCCAAAAGTCCCTTAAAAATCCATACAAGGATAGGAAAAATCATTAGAATCACATGTGATTGAGTAAGGGACCAAAACATTAAGGATTTGATGTGAGGGGGGAGTTTACGGCTGTAAACTCCATGTTTACAGCCGTAAACTCCAATAAATAGTCCTTAATTATGTTTAATCCATTCCAAGGCCCTAGAATTGATCCTAGCAAATTTCCCCAAGTAGAATAAGGGCATTTTGCACCATAAAACACCCCACCATGAGTTTACGGCCGTAAACTCATGGGGAGGGGTTCATTAGGGCCGAAATCTCCTCTATGAGTTTACTCTTGAAGAGTAAACTCCATATCCAAGCCTTATGTGACTTCAAACGCCACCCGGGTCCCTCCAAACACTTGTAATGGGGTGTTTCCGCGACTAAAAGTGTTTGTCCCTAACAATTAAATAATCTAAGTCCTAATTGGAAGCGGCTTCGTTAGTAAAAGGGACAAAAAAAACATTGCTAGTTTTAAGAAAAGATGGCTTTCCACAAATTTGGAAGAAGGTGTGTGCTTTTTGTAAAAAGCATAGTATTGGAATTGTGGACATGTCAGAATATTATGTTACCCCACGAAAGCGTAGGACCAGTAAGACTAATCTACATCATTTTGAAGTTGTGATTTTTAACACGGTTTAGATATGCAATTCAAGAATTTAGGGATAGATTTAGTGAAGTTGGCACGGAGTTGATGGAGAACATGGCGGCTAGATATGCAATTCAAGAATTTAGGGATAGATTTAGTGAAGTTGGCACGGAGTTGATGGAGAACATGGTGGCTTTAAGTCCTTGTGACTCATTTTCTGTTTTTGATAAAGCAAAGTTGCTAAAGTTAAGCAAGATATAAAAAAAAAGGATCTTAACGATTCAAAAAGGGCGTAACTTAATGGACAACTTGATATCTACTATCACGCTTTTCTCCATGATGAAAGACTTTTCAATTTGAAGGGAATTGTAGACCTCTCTCGTTTGTTGGTGGAAACCGGGAAGCACCTCTCTTTTCCTTTGGTTTATAGATTATTAAAACTAACTTTGGTTTTGCCCTTCGCAACCGCAACCGTTGAACGGTGTTTTTCTACAATAATGTTTTGAATACCAATTTGCGTAATAGAATAGGTGACAATTTTATGAATGGTGCTTTGATTTATAGTGTAGAAAAAGAAGTACTAGAGAATGTTAAGAATGAAAATATAATTACTCGCTTTCGTAAAATGAAAGAGCGGAGATGTGAACTTTAAAACATAACTTTGTTATAGAAGTTGAACTTTATATCTAATAAAATTACAATTTTTTTTTCTTATTGTATATTACAAGATTTTTTTCTCGGGATACCCCTTTACATTAACCCTAGCTCCGCCACGGTTTGCTACGGAATGAAATTTCATAGTTATTTTACCTTAATGTTTTTTTTAGTATTTTTAATTCTTTTTTTTTAATTTTCTAAAATAAAAAACACAACCCATATTGACTGTAACCCCTACCTCCCATCCCACTTATTCCTATGGAATTATAGAATTTAATTGGTGCACTATAACACTTTTACAACAATATAATTAAACCACTCGTAATATGTTAAAGTTTTACATAAAGAATTTCTATTCAAAAATACCACCAATCTTTGTATTTTAATGCTTTATTTATTTTATCAACATGTTTGTAAGCTTTTCAAATATCAAACACAAAAAGTAACTTCACTTACTTTTACCCCCTTCAACTTATATCCATATTACAACCGGATACCTTATATTTTGCTCGACTTTTATATTAGACCCCAACACACCTTAATGCATGCGTGTAAGACATCTCACATGGGCCTGGCACACTCACTTGGGCCTGACAATCGTGTTGTGTTCGGGTTAGCGGGTCAAAATATTCCAACCCGAACACGACCCGTTTAACTATACAAGTCATGGGTTGGCGGGTTTGAAGCATAAACTCATATATGACCCGTCAACCCACTTATTTATACGGGTTCACAGGTTGGCGGGTTCGTGGGCCAGATTTGTGTTCGTGGGTTAGATTGGGGTTTGTGTGTTCGTGTGTCAGATTCCATAAATAAAATTGATAATTAAACATGGATAAATTCTTGATGCAAACATATCTGAATTTAAGAAACTTAAGTCTTAAACATACAAATGAAAATTAACAACATTCATGAAAACATTTTTAAACTAAAACTGTAACAACCTGAAGTTGTTCATCGCCGAAAACCCATTCGACCCGTATAACTCGCCGTATATCAAAACGTTCCGACGTCGTTTTTGGGTTAAGTTAATTGAACTTATATGTTTAATTGATGCTAATGAGTGTCCAAACCTCTTAGGGACTCGTGAATTTAGCCCAAAATGTTTATTTCATAAATTTTAGAAATGTCCTCGCCGGATTTTAGAAACTTAATCGGGTGCGACCAAAAGTCCCGTTTAATGCCGGTATCGGGTAGAATTCCACCGTGTCCAAGTTTTGAGACCTATTTAAACATGTTCAAGCTATCATTTGAAGCTTTTTCTCTCTCTCACTACTCTCTCTCTCTCTAACCTCTCTCCTAAATTCAAGTTTAAGGGTCCAAATCTCAAATTTAAGGCTTCTAATCACCAAGGTACCTTCCCTAACTTGTTGTACAGCCTCATTAGCCTTCAAATCCGAACTTAAGCTTTGATTTTGGACCTCAAACATGAGTTTACGGCCAAGGAGCATGCTTGGGCCGTAAACTCATAATAAGAGGGTTTTTATGCCTTTAAACCCCTTCTAAACAATTTTGAGACTTAGATATGGCTTAATGGCTTAATGGACTAAACTTAGAATGCCTTTAACATGGATTTTGAAGAGTAAACATGAGTTTACTGCCCAAGAACATGCTTGGGCCGTAAACTCATATATATGGGGTTTTTATGCCCTTAAACCCTTCCAAAACACTAATAAGGCTTAGATATGAATTTTAGAATATTGGTTTTAGCCTTAGAACACTTTAAACATAACTTTTGAGGGACAAATGAGAGTTTACGGCCAAGGCTCATGCTTGGGCCGTAAACTCCATAACATGGGGAGTAAACTCAATGTAAAGTGTTAAAATGCCACTTTAACACACCTAAAGCCTTGGGATAAATTCTAGAAGTATTTACAAACAAGTATTGGACCTTAAAACATATTATTTTCCCCATCTAAGGAGTTCACGGCCATGAGGGTGTTCATGGGCGGTAAACTCCAAAATCTAGGCCAAAAGTCCCTTAAAAATCCATACAAGGCTAGGAAAAATCATTAGAATCACATGTGATTGAGTAAGGGACCAAAACATTAAGGATTTGATGTGAGGGGAGAGTTTACGACCGTAAACTCCATGTTTACAGCCGTAAACTCCAATAAATAGTCCTTAATTATGTTTAATCCATTCCAAGGCCCTAGAATTGATCCTAGCAAATTTCCCCAAGTAGAATAAAGGCATTTTGCACCATAAAACACCCCACCATGAGTTTACGGCCGTAAACTCATGGGGAGGGGGTCATTAGGTCCGAAATCTCCTCTATGAGTTTACTCTTGAAGAGTAAACTCCATATCCAAGCCTTATGTGACTTCAAACGCCACCCGGGTCCCTCCAAACACTTGCAATGGGGTGTTTCTGCGACTAAAAGTGTTTGTCCCTAACAATTAAATAATCTAAGTCCAAATTAGATACAAATGTGTATCTTTGCCTTATACTTAGGAACCTCGTGCGTTTGCATGCCCCGAACCAACGTTTAGCATCCTAAATCGTCACGTTTCTCGTCCGGTGAGTTCATACCCCTACGCTTTTTTCGTGTTTTTCAATTTTTTCAGGGGGGGGGGGGGGAATACAAGCAAACTATAAGTGTTTTTGAATTATAACATTGATATGTTTCAAATAATATCTAGAAAACTTATAAACACTTTAGCCCCTTATGTATTATCCTGAGCATAAGGGATGATTTATCAAGTACAACTAAATGGATTTTAGTTAAGAAAATAACCAAACTAATCAAATTATTATGGGAATAATTTGGGATTCTGTAGTGTTCGTTTTATCATGTACTGATATGTATATAAAGTTATTAGATAAACTATGTATGATTCAGTTTATCTCCGTATCATTTGAATGTATTGCCAGATAGTTTCATTGGATGTATCTATATTCACTGTATTATGTTTCATAATCTTTTACATGTTTGATATCGTATGAGAACCCTGTGAATAGTTTAGTACTAGTTTGTGAGTTCGTCACTACCCTTTATGGATGATCAGTAAATCCTCCCCGAAAGTGTAACCAGAGTCTCCTGGAGGGAGAGCGAGGAATTTGTGAATAGATCTATTCGGGACTGACAATCCCACACCTGAATTGATAGCTACAGTTAGGCGGGCACGCCTAGGGTGACAAATTCTAGATATCGTCCGACGTCTGACAAGCGTCAAGGAGGTCTCGTTGTCGTATCAGCATGGTTACCCGACGCACAATACGTATTAATATAAGTTTATTCACGGCTTTGGTTTTGGATTTGATTTTATATCAATCTTCTATCTTTAGATCTTATATCTAGTTCGGGACGGTAATCCCATGGTTTTTAGAATTGATCCTAGCAAATTTCCCCAAGTAGAATAAGGGCATTTTGCACCATAAAACACCCCACCATGAGTTTACGGTCGTAAACTCATGGGGAGGGGTTCATTAGGGCCGAAATCTCCTCTATGAGTTTACTCTTGAAGAGTAAACTCCATATCCAAGCCTTATGTGACTTCAAACGCCACCCGGGTCCCTCCAAACACTTGCAATGGGGTGTTTCCGCGACTAAAAGTGTTTGTCCCTAACAATTAAATAATCTAAGTCCTAATTGGAAGCGGCTTCGTTAGTAAAAGGGACAAAAAAAACATTGCTAGTTTTAAGAAAAGATGGCTTTCCACAAATTTGGAAGAAGGTGTGTGCTTTTTGTAAAAAGCATAGTATTGGAATTGTGGACATGTCAGAATATTATGTTACCCCACGAAAGCGTAGGACCAGTAAGACTAATCTACATCATTTTGAAGTTGTGATTTTTAACACGGTTTAGATATGCAATTCAAGAATTTAGGGATAGATTTAGTGAAGTTGGCACGGAGTTGATATATGTATAACACTTGTACAATTTACTTTTGAAACAAACGTAAACTTTCAAATATATGTAATGTAATGTTGTTTACTGTGATTACTATGTACATTGGATTTGATACTCAACGTGGAGTCAACCCCGGAAATGTTTCCGCCTTTGGTTTTCGGGGTGTGACAGATTGGTATCAAAGCCATTGTTTATAGTGAACGGAGTATACCAAACCTTACATGGTATAAAACTATAAACACTAAAGGGCCTCAGTGCTCTGAATTAAAAGTATCTTCAAACTATAAGTATTTTCAAAAGTATACAAGTATACCGAACCGTCGAGATCCGTAACTACAAGTAGAACAAAACAAAAGTAAATGGGTGTTGTACGCTGCGGTTAAACCTAGCAGTTATGTAGTCGTGCCTAGGATCAATATAGCCTGGCCAACTATATTCATTCGAGACACGGCCAACATGTGCTTGGGAGTGACTGTGGTACGCAGCATACCTAAAACTTACCCAATACCCCAAACAACGAGTCATCGTTGCAGCGAATCATGAAATACTATGGGAGTATTTCTCGAGCCGATCCTTGGTAGAAAGTCCTCGTATACGCGTTGTTCCTTGATCATTCCTCTAGCGATAAAATGTTCTTCCTTGATAACTCTTTCCTGCTTTATCGCTTAGTATGATGCTATATCTGTCTTGATGAGATATCCCCTGTTCCTTATCTCTTGATTCAATTCAAAGGACTTATGATCCTCTCTTTCCTGATCTTTTTAGATCAAGATGCCTCCAAGAAAGAGACCCAGCTCAAAGAACAACAACAATCCTCCTCCGCCACCACCTCCTCCTCAATTTGATCTTGCATCGCTTCAGACAGTTCTGACTGTTGCAATGGTAGCAGCCATGTCGCAAATGAACCCCGGTAATTCAGGAGGTGGTCCCCAGCCCCAAAACCCAGAAGATAGCCAGGGACACCAAAAAGGGGGTTCCTATAAAGATGTCATGAACGCGAAGCCCACATCCTTTGATGGCACTGGAGGTGTCATTTCCCTCACCCGATGGTTCGAGAAAATCGAATCAATCTTTGAAATATGCGCCTATTCGGAGTCTGATAAAGTAAAGTTCGCCGCCTGCACCTTCCTTGACAAAGCCTTGACGTGGTGGAACGGCCGAGTCAAATCCTTAACTCTACCTGTAGCAAATGCTATGGGTTGGGAAGCTATGAAAGAGCTTCTACTCGCAGAGTATTACCCTCGGGGCGAAATTCAGAAGCTAGAACACGAACTCTGGAACCTTAAGATGAAGGGTTCCGACATAGCCGCTTATACTTCAAGATTCGATGATCTGGCGTTACTCTATCCGGGAATGGTTACCCCGGAGAGTAAAAAGATTGAGAGGTTCATCTGGGGGTTGACCCCGCCAACCAAAGGGAATGTCTTAGATGCGAAGCCAGACACCTATGACAGTGTTAAATGTCTTGCGAAAATCCTGATCGATCACGAAGACAACTGTGATGAGGAGGCTACCACCCCCGAGCCAGTCACAAGTGGAGGTGGAAGCAAAAAGAAATTCTGGAACAAGCGGAAGGCCCAGAGTACGCAAGGGTCTTCTAAGAAACAGCAAACAATAGCAGTCCATGCTGCTACTGCCCCTATTGCTATTTCGGCTGTCGGCTCCACAACCCAAACTCCCACCAGTGGATACACTGGTACCCTTCGTTGGTGTGGTAAGTGCAGCTACCACCACCGCATTCCTGGTCCATGTCGCGAAAGGATCTGTGACAACTGTTGCAAGAAGGGCCATCTTGCTTGAACCTGTAGAAAACCAGCCAAATCAACGAACCAATCATCCGGAGCGGGAATCAGTCCAGCCTGCTACAATTGTGGCGAAGTAGGGCATTTAAAAAGAAATTGCCCCATAGCAGCTACAACCGCTGATCCCACTGTCGCCGCAGGTATACTCCTCTTTGACAATTTTTATACCTGTAACTCTTTTCGATTCTAGTACCAGAAAGGAAACTTTTTATCTATCCATCCGAGCGATTTCTAAACTTAATCCTTTGTTTGTAATCGAAATTGAGTACAATCGAGACGGCTAACCAATGAGATAGATAACACTAACTTCGTACCTATAGATTGTATCCTCAGTCCAGAGGATTATTCTGTTCCATTCGATTTAAATGGGGGAAACTTTTCACAAAATACTTTGATGCTATGATTGACATGAAATAACCGAGTCTCATTCATGTTGTTATCCTTTAGTTTCGAAAGGGTCGCTCTTCTAGATCTCTTCCCCGACCCAGCTCTCGTGATCTTCAGCATCAAACCTTCGTATCATTTCATGTCTTAAAGCTCAAAAGTTTTCCCCGATATGAATTACCACGCCTCCATCGTTCTGTGTTCATTAAGAAACGGGAAGTCAGCAGCTCTTTCCCCTAAATGTCTTTCCCGAAGAATTTCCGAGAATTCCTTTCGAACGTTTAGCTTAGTTCAGCATCGGCCTAATCTCTGGATCTACCTCGTGACCGAACCTCAGTGAGAATGACGTGTTCAAAACGGTGACCAAGAACTGATATGATCACTACGGATTACTAGTGGTATCCATTTGGTCAAATCTCTTTCCCTCGATCATGTGGCCAAGCAAAGTAGTCGTAACCGTGTACTTTTCCAACGTCTAAGGCGATAGGGAATTAGTCAGCACAGAAAATACCCATGGAAACCTGTCGATTCTTGGGTCCCATCGACTAATATCGCAGTCTTACCCATAAATTTCTTCTAAAGTCATCAAACCCTTAGCTACCCGGCTCCATGAAGACGTGCCTTCCTGTTGGAGCGTGTGTCCTGTTGATGGCTTTATCCCAGAAAAGCATGATACGCTTTAGGAAGTATAGAATACTTCCGTCGTGATACACCAGACCTTTCGAGATCTTCGTAGAATCGATTCTGCAATCTTCAGACTTCGGATGCCCTTAGAGCTTAGTATCATTTATTCGGTACTTCACGTCTCGAATCCTTAGAAGTACCTATCCAACAAACCATAGTGATTTCCTTTGAGGAAACCAAAGTCTTCCAGGGTTGAAAATTTCATGGGAGAACCGATTGAGATCGTAGATTGAGAGAGAGTCAATGTACGACACAAAGACACGTCCCGTTAGTGAGAGTTCGCTAGAACTCCCAGCAGATACCGATCCCACTTGAGAACGTGAAGATCCGAAGATACAAATCCATTCGTGTCTCATTCTAATTCATGATCTATATCTTATTTTTTGAATTTCGGGACGAAATTCCCTCTAACGGGGGGATAATGTAACAACCTACAGTTGTTCATCGCCGAAAACCCATTCTACCCGTATAACTCGCCGTATATCGAAACGTTCCGATGTCGTTTTTGGGTTAAGTTAATTGAACTTATATGTTTAATTGATGCTAATGAGTGTCCAAACCTCTTAGGAACTCATGAATTTAGCCCAAAATGTTTATTTCATAAATTTTAGAAATGTCCTCACCGGATTTCGGAAACTTAATCGGGTGCGACCAAAAGTCCCGTTTAATGCCGGTATCGGGTAGAATTCCACCGTGTCCAAGTTTTGAGACCTATTTAAACATGTTCAAGCTATCATTTGAAGCTTTTTCTCTCTCTCACTACTCTCTCTCTCTAACCTCTCTCCTAAATTCAAGTTTAAGGGTCCAAAATCTCAAATTTAAGGCTTCTAATCACCAAGGTACCTTCCCTAACTTGTTGTACAGCCTCATTAGCCTTCAAATCCGAACTTAAGCTTTGATTTTGGACCTCAAACATGAGTTTACGGCCAAGGAGCATGCTTGGGCCGTAAACTCATAATAAGAGGGTTTTTATGCCTTTAAACCCCTCCTAAACAATTTTGAGACTTAGATATGGCTTAATGGCTTAATGGACTAAACTTAGAATGCCTTTAACATGGATTTTGAAGAGTAAACATGAGTTTACTGCCCAAGAACATGCTTGGGCCGTAAACTCATATATATGGGGTTTTTATGCCCTTAAACCCTTCCAAAACACTAATAAGGCTTAGATATGAATTTTAGAATATTGGTTTTAGCCTTAGAACACTTTAAACATAACTTTTGAGGGACAAATGAGAGTTTACGGCCAAGGCTCATGCTTGGGCCGTAAACTCCATAACATGGGGAGTAAACTCAATGTAAAGTGTTAAAATGCCACTTTAACACACCTAAAGCCTTGGGATAAATTCTAGAAGTGTTTACAAACAAGTATTGGACCTTAAAACATATTATTTTCCCCATTTAAGGAGTTCACGGCCATGAGGGTGTTCATGGGCCGTAAACACCAAAATCTAGGCCAAAAGTCCCTTAAAAATCCATACAAGGATAGGAAAAATCATTAGAATCACATGTGATTGAGTAAGGGACCAAAACATTAAGGATTTGATGTGAGGGGGGAGTTTACGGCTGTAAACTCCATGTTTACAGCCGTAAACTCCAATAAATAGTCCTTAATTATGTTTAATCCATTCCAAGGCCCTAGAATTGATCCTAGCAAATTTCCCCAAGTAGAATAAGGGCATTTTGCACCATAAAACACCCCACCATGAGTTTACGGCCGTAAACTCATGGGGAGGGGTTCATTAGGGCCGAAATCTCCTCTATGAGTTTACTCTTGAAGAGTAAACTCCATATCCAAGCCTTATGTGACTTCAAACGCCACCCGGGTCCCTCCAAACACTTGTAATGGGGTGTTTCCGCGACTAAAAGTGTTTGTCCCTAACAATTAAATAATCTAAGTCCTAATTGGAAGCGGCTTCGTTAGTAAAAGGGACAAAAAAAACATTGCTAGTTTTAAGAAAAGATGGCTTTCCACAAATTTGGAAGAAGGTGTGTGCTTTTTGTAAAAAGCATAGTATTGGAATTGTGGACATGTCAGAATATTATGTTACCCCACGAAAGCGTAGGACCAGTAAGACTAATCTACATCATTTTGAAGTTGTGATTTTTAACACGGTTTAGATATGCAATTCAAGAATTTAGGGATAGATTTAGTGAAGTTGGCACGGAGTTGATGGAGAACATGGCGGCTAGATATGCAATTCAAGAATTTAGGGATAGATTTAGTGAAGTTGGCACGGAGTTGATGGAGAACATGGTGGCTTTAAGTCCTTGTGACTCATTTTCTGTTTTTGATAAAGCAAAGTTGCTAAAGTTAAGCAAGATATAAAAAAAAAGGATCTTAACGATTCAAAAAGGGCGTAACTTAATGGACAACTTGATATCTACTATCACGCTTTTCTCCATGATGAAAGACTTTTCAATTTGAAGGGAATTGTAGACCTCTCTCGTTTGTTGGTGGAAACCGGGAAGCACCTCTCTTTTCCTTTGGTTTATAGATTATTAAAACTAACTTTGGTTTTGCCCTTCGCAACCGCAACCGTTGAACGGTGTTTTTCTACAATAATGTTTTGAATACCAATTTGCGTAATAGAATAGGTGACAATTTTATGAATGGTGCTTTGATTTATAGTGTAGAAAAAGAAGTACTAGAGAATGTTAAGAATGAAAATATAATTACTCGCTTTCGTAAAATGAAAGAGCGGAGATGTGAACTTTAAAACATAACTTTGTTATAGAAGTTGAACTTTATATCTAATAAAATTACAATTTTTTTTTCTTATTGTATATTACAAGATTTTTTTCTCGGGATACCCCTTTACATTAACCCTAGCTCCGCCACGGTTTGCTACGGAATGAAATTTCATAGTTATTTTACCTTAATGTTTTTTTTAGTATTTTTAATTCTTTTTTTTTAATTTTCTAAAATAAAAAACACAACCCATATTGACTGTAACCCCTACCTCCCATCCCACTTATTCCTATGGAATTATAGAATTTAATTGGTGCACTATAACACTTTTACAACAATATAATTAAACCACTCGTAATATGTTAAAGTTTTACATAAAGAATTTCTATTCAAAAATACCACCAATCTTTGTATTTTAATGCTTTATTTATTTTATCAACATGTTTGTAAGCTTTTCAAATATCAAACACAAAAAGTAACTTCACTTACTTTTACCCCCTTCAACTTATATCCATATTACAACCGGATACCTTATATTTTGCTCGACTTTTATATTAGACCCCAACACACCTTAATGCATGCGTGTAAGACATCTCACATGGGCCTGGCACACTCACTTGGGCCTGACAATCGTGTTGTGTTCGGGTTAGCGGGTCAAAATATTCCAACCCGAACACGACCCGTTTAACTATACAAGTCATGGGTTGGCGGGTTTGAAGCATAAACTCATATATGACCCGTCAACCCACTTATTTATACGGGTTCACAGGTTGGCGGGTTCGTGGGCCAGATTTGTGTTCGTGGGTTAGATTGGGGTTTGTGTGTTCGTGTGTCAGATTCCATAAATAAAATTGATAATTAAACATGGATAAATTCTTGATGCAAACATATCTGAATTTAAGAAACTTAAGTCTTAAACATACAAATGAAAATTAACAACATTCATGAAAACATTTTTAAACTAAAACTGTAACAACCTGAAGTTGTTCATCGCCGAAAACCCATTCGACCCGTATAACTCGCCGTATATCAAAACGTTCCGACGTCGTTTTTGGGTTAAGTTAATTGAACTTATATGTTTAATTGATGCTAATGAGTGTCCAAACCTCTTAGGGACTCATGAATTTAGCCCAAAATGTTTATTTCAAAAATTTTAGAAATGTCCTCGCCGGATTTCAGAAACTTAATCGGGTGCGACCAAAAGTCCCGTTTAATGCCGGTATCGGGTAGAATTCCACCGTGTCCAAGTTTTGAGACCTATTTAAATATGTTCAATCTATCATTTGAAGCTTTTTCTCTCTCTCACTACTCTCTCTCTAACCTCTCTCCTAAATTCAAGTTTAAGGGTCCAAAATCTCAAATTTAAGGCTTCTAATCACCAAAGTACCTTCCCTAACTTGTTGTACAGCCTCATTAGCCTTCAAATCCGAACTTAAGCTTTGATTTTGGACCTCAAACATGAGTTTACGGCCAAGGAGCATGCTTGGGCCGTAAACTCATAATAAGAGGGTTTTTATGCCTTTAAACCCCTCCTAAACAATTTTGGGACTTAGATATGGCTTAATGGCTTAATGGACTAAACTTAGAATGCCTTTAACATGGATTTTGAAGAGTAAACATGAGTTTACTGCCCAAGAACATGCTTGGGCCGTAAACTCATATATATGGGGTTTTTATGCCCTTAAACCCTTCCAAAACACTAATAAGGCTTAGATATGAATTTTAGAATATTGGTTTTAGCCTTAGAACACTTTAAACATAACTTTTGAGGGAAAAATGAGAGTTTACAGCCAGAGCTCATGCTTGGGCCGTAAACTCCATAACATGGGGAGTAAACTCAATGTAAAGTGTTAAAATGCCAATTTAACACACCTAAAGCCTTGGGATAAATTCTAGAAGTGTTTACAAACAAGTATTGGACCTTAAAACATATTATTTTCCCCATCTAAGGAGTTCACGGCCATGAGGGTGTTCATGGGCCGTAAACTCCAAAATCTAGGCCAAAAGTCCCTTAAAAATCCATACAAGGCTAGGAAAAATCATTAGAATCACATGTGATTGAGTAAGGGACCAAAACATTAAGGATTTGATGTGAGGGGGGAGTTTACGGCCGTAAACTCCATGTTTACTGCCGTAAACTCCAATAAATAGTCCTTAATTATGTTTAATCCATTCCAAGGCCCTAGAATTGATCCTAGCAAATTTCCCCAAATAGAATAAGGCCATTTTGCACCATAAAACAACCCACCATGAGTTTACGGCCGTAAACTCATGGGGAGGGGGTCGTTAGGGCCGAAATCTCCTCTATGAGTTTACTCTTGAAGAGTAAACTCCATATCCAAGCCTTATGTGACTTCAAACGCCACCTGGGTCCCTCCAAACACTTGCAATGGGGTGTTTCCGCGACTAAAAGTGTTTGTCCCTAACAATTAAATAATCTAAGTCCTAATTAGATACAAATGTGTATCTTTGCATTATACTTAGCAACCTCGTGCGTTTTCAAGCCCCGAACCAACGTTTAGCATCCTAAATCGTCACGTTTCTCGTCCGGTGAGTTCATACCCCTACGCTTTTTCCGTGTTTTTCAATGTTTTCAGGGGGGGAATACAAGCAAAGTATAACTGTTTTTGAATTATAACATTGATATGTTTCAAATAATATCTGGAAAACTTATAAACACTTTAGCCTCTTATGTATTATGCTGAGCATAAGGGATGATTTATCAACTACAACTAAATGGATTTTAGTTAAGAAAATAACCAAAATAATCAAATTATTATGGGAATAATTTGGGATTCTGTAGTGTTCGTTTTATCATGTACTGATATGTATATAAAGTTATTAGATAAACTATGTCTGATTCAGTTTATCTCCGTATCATTTGAATGTATTGCCAGATAGTTTCATTGTATGTATCTATATTCACTGTATTATGTTTCATAATATTTTATATGTTTGATATCGTATGAGAACCCTGTGAATAGTTTAGTACTAGTTTGTGAGTTCGTCACTACCCCTTATGGATAATCAGTAAATCCTCCCCGGAAGTGTAACCAGAGTCTCCTGGAGGGAGAGCGAGGAATTTGTGAATAGATCTATTCGGGACTGACAATCCCACACCTTAATTGCTAGCTACAGTTAGGCGGGCACGCCTACGGTGACAAATTCTGGATATCGTCCGACGTCTGACAAGCGTCAAGGAGTTCTCGTTGTCGTATCAGCATGGTTACCCGACTCACAATACGTATTAATATAAGTTTATTCACGGCTTTGGTTTTGGATTTGATTTTATATCAATCTTCTATCTTTAGATCTTATATCTAGTTCGGGACGGTAATCCCATGGTTTTTAGTCTATAGGGTTCATATCTATTTCAGGATGTTATTCCTATGGTTAGAATCTATATCTAGTTCGGGATAGTGATCCCATGATTTTATCAAACTACCTTATATCTAGTTCGGGATAGTGATCCCATGGTTTTATCAAACTATCTTATATCTAGTTCGGGATAATGATCCCATGGTTTTATCAAACTATCTTATATCTAGTTCGGGATAGTGATCCCATGGTTTTATCAAACTATCTTGTATCTGTTGGGTTTTGAGCATTCTAACACTCCTAAGTGTACATGCAACCCTAAATACCTTGGATCTATGTTTTTCTCTATTATACATGCAAATAAGAACATCCAAGGTATTATCCTAATCTAGCATACAAAAACAATGACTATATTAAGATAGAATACATACCCCTTTGGTGTAGAAAGTCTTCATGAAGCTTGAGTGCCTAGTGCCCCAAGTGTGACACCTCAAATGGAATCACAATCATCAAAACACTTAGAATAGCTTGAGAGAATTCTACAACTCATGAAATCGGCTAGCCCTCTCTTTTCACACACTAGTGGCCGATTTTGGTCAAGAATAAGATGCTTATATAGTTAGGGTTACACCATGTAAACCCTAATTGACATGGCCTTTCATTTCCATGATCCATGGGTACAAATACACCATGGAGCATCCATGGACCATCCTATGGGTTTTAGCCCAACTTGATTATCCATGGAGCTTAGCCCACTATACAAGTATGGATGATTTACACAATCAACCCATATATTTAATTAGTCTTCTTTTGATCACTTAATTAATCCTAGATTAATTCTTGATCAATACTAATTAAATAATCTCATTATTCTTATTATTAATATACTAGAACTTATAATATATTAATAACCATAAGTGTCTTATTTCTCTCATTTAGTCTATCCAAGTGCATGATGGTATGCAACCCAAATGGACCATGCCGGGTCGGGTCAAGTCTTACCAATTATAGTTATGGACTTAGACATTAATCCAACAGTCTCCCACTTGGATAAGTCTAAAACTATTATTGCTTATGACTTCAGGAACCAACTGGCAATCGTAGCTCTCAAAAGCTTCTGTCGAACTCTGACCTTGTAGATGAACTCTGACCTTTGTCAGTGACTTGTCCATTAGATAAGGGATCATATATTCCTCCATTCTAGATATCATATGGACTGAGACATGGATTATAATCATTCTCTCTGTCCATTTGTTGTTTCCCGATTTCCGATTTATGACGACTGACTAATTGAACAAATTAAATTAGTCCTGGCCCGGCCGAGCACTTCCATTTGTCATCATCAAATCATCGAGGGGCCCACAGATATCGCTTTTATCCCGAAGGTAAAAGGAACGGATAAACTTCGACTCATATGGCTTGTTCTACTACTTGTTGAGTCATACACAAAGGCACGTTTTATAGCACCGAGTTACCGAATGCATTTTCGTGCTATCAATGTACTATCAACTCATAGTAACAACTCATATCTATAGGTTTGAAGAATATAAGATATTATCGTCTCATGATCACTCGTGATAAAATCCATGAAGTGATTCCAATGAGCGCGGGTTGAATCCAATACTCAGAACTTATGAGCACTCATGAGTGTTGTAGCCCTTTGTCCAACACCTTAGACCTCTACAAGCCAACCCATGACAGTCTTAATTCATATCTACTTCCAACATATGACCGACTGTGGATAGTTTGAATAACTTAGTCATTCCAGAAGAATAACCCAGTTTATTCGGGAAGTCAAAACATGCAAAGTGAAACACAATAATAATAGAATCCAATATGGTATCAATACCTATCACCATATGATTACACATTATTCATTGTATGTTGTTTCAGCTATCATCTTTATTCTTGAATTTAAAACAATAGTTGTCCCATGCTCCAAGCATGTACACTATGTTTTCTAAACACTAGTCATGCCATACACCAAGTATGCATACTATGTTTGTCTGTGATCTTTACTTTGTGAACTAGATCCATTGAACATAACTTCAATGATTCTCTTTTCACACTCCCAAATCTATACTGCAAATGCAAGAATTCCAAATTCATGTCATTTACTGAAATCTGTTAGATTCTAAACTTATATGCATTGAACCTCTTGTAATGATTATGCACAAAGTCAGAAGGACTTGACAACAATCATTACAGACCATTCCAAAGGAGATCAACTCCTTGGAAACATCCTTCTTGCATTAAGTTTCCTTAATCTTACACAGATTGAAAATTCTATCTTTGAAACATTTCCAGATTCCATTTTGACTATCACTTCTGACCAAGAGTTGCCTCCTTACAGATTATGTCAATATGGTCCTTCCAGAATTATCACTATACTTCCAATTGTCCTTGAGTAAACAATCTTTGGTAAACCTTAGATTGTCCTCGACAATTGTTTAATCCTTTTAGTCATATCCAGTTCTAAACCTTTTCCCTTCTTAATGCCCCAGGCATTTTGAAAATTTTAGAACGGATGATTATAGCACATGTAATCGATCCTATATCCGAAGCATATGGGACACGATTCATGATGTCTCACATAAAGACTAAACCAGTCTTTTGCTATAACATTTCCATTTCAATTTGCCAAGTTCTCATAATTCAGATTATGAAAAGGGATGCCGTAATCGAATTTTAGAACGCAAATAATGGACTCATATACAGAATTTCCTTATGTTGAGCCATTCCAACATGAAATTCATATATATATCCTTGACTAAATGATTAAAACCTCATGATCTAAGCTTATAGATTTGAGATGAAGTATAATTTCCTCTCCCTTAATTATAGCAAAACAACCTTTTCCCAATTGAAACCTTTTGTTTTCTATAATTAACATTGCTAGCTTGCAATACTTATCATAATTATCATGCTCCCACTAACATGATGATTATTAGCATAACACTTATGCTCCCACTAGCTTTGACATGTTCTCAGAAATCACCTGGACTTCTAGAAATCAATACTTCATTGACTTTCTTACCAAAGTTCAGATTTCTGATGCTAGATTGTTTTGATAAAACTTTATCAAAAATCATACACCTTCCCTTAGATAGCACACTTGTGTGTCTAAACAGTTATGAAGAGGTATGCCGTAATCATAATGGTTAGACCTTTTTGCCACTTCTCACAAGTCCATATTAGTGTGTCGGTTAACCACACGCGCTCCACTAACGACTTTGAGAATGCAAATATTACAATTGCTATCTAGATAAAATCTACTTAGTGAAAGTGTTTCCTCACCATCATTTTCATGAATCGGGGAGAAACTTTATGACACTTAGATTTATATGGTGTATGTGTTCTTATCCATGTGAATTGTCAAAACCACAGTCACAAGACAAGGATAATGACAAATCCAAACTCATATGGATTGAACTCAATCTTAGTTTCTTGCCACCTGGCAGCTCAAGGGCCTACCATTGCTTCCAAGTTGTTATGCAACCAATTGAGAACTCTAAGAACTCATATGCAAAGCCAACTTTAACTGGAATGGGCACAGAATATGTCAACACGATAGGTTATAAACCTCAAGTCGTGTGCTAGTGAAGAACTTCAGGTTCTATTCTTGATTAGTTCTTGAGACTTTCAAGACTTTTTAAGACTCCCACTATCCTCTTGACCTATAAGACTCCCTTGTCAAACATTCAAGAGATAGCGTGGATTCTAATCAAGACAAACACTTCACACAATTGGCCTAAGTTGGTCTTTGTTTTATCCAAAACATCACAACTTACCAATTTCAAATGTACAAGAGTAGAAAACTTTTACTCTTACATTTGAAAAGTGTTTTAAACCTTCTTTGAGACATATCACTCAAGTTACAATCTTGGAGTATGACTCTAAGACTTGTATTGGAACGAAGTATGACTCATCTTCTTGATTTAACCATTTCAACAATTCAAGTTCCCTCTTCTTAGTCATAAGAATGCACTAAGACTCCCTTAGAGAACTAATTTTGATATGGTTTCTTAATCATTAAGATGATCACAAAAATGATACTAAAGTACTCTCCCACCTTTTCAGATTTGAGAAACTTTTATCCTTCTGCCTAATTTGATTCTTTTTATTCGCCCTGCCATACATTGGAACCATTTCCAATGTCTCAGAGTTACACTTAAGCTTGTAAGTATAATCATATTTACTGAGCTTTAGTAAACTATGACGAATAGTTTAATCAATCTTTTGTGGTGGACTTGACCAGTGCACAAGAATGTGTACTCGATCCCTTAGTCCTTCACTTGACTCACACATCCATGTGAACAAGTAATTAGTCTTAATTTTTCCAATACTTGAAAGTTCTCATTCATCATGCTATACAACTTGCATGATTCCAAGTTTCGGTCCAATTGAAACTTGGGTGATGAGAATCTTTCCTTATTTGGTAAATCTAGACATTACCACAAATGAAAGAATCAATTTCATATTTCCACTCTTGCTATCAATGGAATCATATAAGCAACAATTTTTCCTCAAATGCCATTGTAAGGATATTTTTAAAATAAATAAAATCAAAAATTTCCTTTTATTTTAAAAGTTTGCGGAAAAACTTATCCTTACAATCCATATGAAAACTTGTTGTTATCTATTCCTAAGCAATATTTCATAACTCCTAAGAAGTAGCTCAAGAATCCGATCTTCAAACTATGCGATAGAAATCCATCTACGCGATCAGATTCAGCATATTCTTTCTTTAAGTTTCTTCACTTTTTCTTTGATTCTTAAAACATCACCATGTCATGTATCAGGAATCTCAGAATAGAAACTTAGCAGAGTTAGATAGTGGAGTTTACCTGAAGTAGAGTCAAACTTATTGACTTTAACTTCCTTAGGTAAATTTGGCAGATTCGCAACCAATGCCCCTTCCTTTGGCAATATAAACATATGGACCCTTTGATAAAGGTACACGGGACTATCACAGACTTAGCTTTTCTCTTTACTATTTGGTCAACCGAGTTGACTATGGTCGATCCCTTTCCATTGGGAAGAGAATGCTTTTCTGGATATCCAATGTCATCATTGTCAATGTCCATAAAGTTTTAGGAAGTTGATCTTAGCAAATAGATAAGATCATTAAGGGTCTTGTCATAGTCTGTTTCCTAGGTGTCCCAAAGGAACTCACTATGTGACTTAGAAAGTGATTGAACCATCAACTTTCTCAAGACTTTGACACCCAACTCTCCCGGCCTGTCAATATGTGACTACATCTCCAAGATGTGTTCACACCTAGACCTTGCCTTGCCAATAGGGCTTGAGTGACCTTAAACTTTTCAAGAACTTGTGGGTTAGGGAGAATGGTTGGAGGAGGAGAAAGAAGTATGATATCCATGGGACATCATCTTCATTAGGAAACCTTGTTTCAAGAGATTTGGGAAGATCATAGGTGTCTAAACCAGACATCTTTTTGGGAGATATTCAAGATAGTTGATTTTAAAGTCCTTAATATGACACCCAATATGAAATATTAAGGCTAGGACCCAACAAACTATTTTATAACTTAGAAGAGGTATGCCGTAATCCAAGCTATAAAATATTTGAAGGTAGGTGAATGACGATTCACCAATTTCCACCAAGATAAACGAAATGTATTATTAGGTTTTAATTGGTTTTGAAACTCCTAGATCTTTGAGATTCATTGAACTTTTCAAAGGCATGTTTCAATCTCGAGTGTGCCCTTCAGGTTTTGTGACTGGGATGCCGAGGATCACAAAACAAGGTGTGAAGTAACCATGCAAATCACTTGGTACCCTTAATAAATTACCCCTCAATCGATGTGCCGGTTAACCACACACGCTCCATCGATACTATGATAAATATTAAGTCACCCTTTACCTACCTTGTTAAGTCCAAGTTAGTGTGCCGGTTAACCACACACGCTCCACTAACGACTTTGACAAAGTGTAAAGTGTAATTTCATGGATTAGCACCTTATTCACATTTTCCTAAGTAACTAAGATTGGGTATTATTAAGAGTTTAGTTACTTAGTATTATCATTAATACTTTTAATGAAGGGAGAATTCTAGTCCTGTCAAACCCGTTCGGCTAACGACCCTCCACCAGTCAAGCAAGCGGTGGGTGAGAGTGGACACCCATTAAGTTGCCATTTTATAGGCAACAACCTTATACCCACCTTATAGACCGGCTTCGTGAATGAGGCGTACTAGCGGTAAGACTGACTTTACTCTTATACATATATATATATATATATATATATATATATATATATATATATATATATATATATATATATATATATATATATATTATTAACTTATAATATTATAAAGTATAAGGGTTGAATTTTAACTTTTAAAATTCTAAGGGCTAACTTGGAATTAAAGTATTCATAAGTGAAAACTTTACAAATTCCAAAACTTGAGGGCAAGTTTCGAAACTATTCAAAACTAATTAATTCCATAACTTATGTGTTTAAAGTAGTTTTAATCCAAAAACTCTTCAAGTTCCATAACTTGAGGACAAGTTATGGAAGACTTTAAACTAATAAAAGAACTAACTTTTTCTTTATTTTATAAATTATGGATTTAATTATGGTTACATATTTTTTCTTTAATGAAGTGACTCTTGAACTTCCATAACTTGAGGACAAGTTATGGAGTCATAAAAAAATATTCAATGACATAAGACTCTTCATTTTGTAACCATTGCCAACTATTATGAGTTTTATGAGTCTTTAATGTGACTCTTCATGTAACTTGAGGACAAGTTACACAAACACATTTTATACTCAACTCTTAGATTAAAATGGATTGAAAACAACTATTTCAATTAACTTTTCTATTAATCTAAGCAACTCATAACAACAAGATAATTCAAATCAAACTTTTTCATGTAATTAGTCTAAAACTTAAACTAATACAAAACATGAATCTATTGACAATTATCTTTGAAAATGGATTAGCATGAACATTACCACATCAAAAACAAGTTTATAAGTTCAAAAACAACTTAGGGTAATGTTCCTAGTCCATTTCTAGCCAAAAAAAACTCGAAAATATGTTGTCTGGGGGTCCAACTCGTCGAGTGCATGAACCAACTCGGCGAGTTGGATCGAATTCAACACTTTTAGGCATGGACTCGCCGAGTCTGATGATCAGACAGCACCAGATTCGTTTTTTCAGCTTCTATTGCAGGTATAACAAGAAAACAAGCCTAGGCTCTGATACCACTGTTGGGTTTTGAGCATTCTAACACTCCTAAGTGTACATGCAACCCTAAATACCTTGGATCTATGTTTTTCTCTATTATACATGCAAATAAGAACATCCAAGGTATTATCCTAATCTAGCATACAAAAACAATGACTATATCAAGATAGAATACATACCTCTTTGGTGTAGAAAGTCTTCATGAAGCTTGAGTGCCTAGTGCCCCAAGTGTGACACCTCAAATGGAATCACAATCATCAAAACACTTAGAATAGCTTGAGAGAATTCTACAACTCATGAAATCGGATAGCCCTCTCTTTTCACACACTAGTGGCCGATTTTGGTCAAGAATAAGATGCTTATATAGTTAGGGTTACACCATGTAAACCCTAATTGACATGGCCTTTCATTTCCATGATCCATGGGTACAAATACACCATGGAGCATCCATGGACCATCCTATGGGTTTTAGCCCAACTTGATTATCCATGGAGCTTAGCCCACTATACAAGTATGGATGATTTACACAATCAACCCATATATTTAATTAGTCTTCTTTTGATCACTTAATTAATCCTAGATTAATTCTTGATCAATACTAATTAAATAATCTCATTATTCTTATTATTAATATACTAGAACTTATAATATATTAACAACCATAAGTGTCTTATTTCTCTCATTTAGTCTATCCAAGTGCATGATGGTATGCAACCCAAATGGACCATGCCGGGTCGGGTCAAGTCTTACCAATTATAGTTATGGACTTAGACATTAATCCAACAATATCTAGTTCAGGATAGTAATCCCATGGTTTTTAACAAACTATTTTTTATCTAGTCCGGGATCGTAGTCCCAAGGTTTTCAATCTATATTTTCAAGTATATCAAACTATCTTGTATCTAGTTCGGGATGTTAGTCCCAAGGTTTTCAAACTACTTTCTATCTACAGTTCATGTATATTAAAGTATTTTATATCTAATTCGGGATAGTAATCCCATGATTCTCAATATATAGTTTTGTGTATTAAACTATACTCTGTGTTATTTAATCAGTCTTGCATTTAGGAAAATATGAGATTTTCCTGGGGTAACATATAACGCATAATTGAACTGGTAATGAAAGATAACTAAACTGTTTTACATAAGAAGATATGGGATTTTCTTGGATAACAAACCTTTTTGGAAAACTAAAGGAAAATGGTACATTTTTAGAAAACAAACATCTTATGAACTCACCAGCTTTATGCTGATTTTCAAACCGCTTGTATTCTCAGGTCCACGTTAGACAGGTACCCGGCGATATCTTTTGGTGAAGACGGAGTGCTCAGAAGACGCGTCTCAACTTTTGTTCATATGATATATGTATAACACTTGTACAATTTACTTTTGAAACAAACGTAAACTTTCAAATATATGTAATGTAATGTTGTTTACTGTGATTACTATGTACATTGGATTTGATACTCAACGTGGAGTCAACCCCGGAAATGTTTCCGCCTTTGGTTTTCAGGGTGTGACAGATTGGTATCAAAGCCATTGTTTATAGTGAACGGAGTATACCAAACCTTACATGGTATAAAACTATAAACACTAAAGGGCCTCAGTGCTCTGAATTAAAAGTATCTTCAAACTATAAGTATTTTCAAAAGTATACAAGTATACCGAACCGTCGAGATCCGTAACTACAAGTAGAACAAAACAAAAGTAAATAGGTGTTGTATGCTGCGGTTAAACCTTGGCAGTTATGTAGTCGTGTCTAGGATCAATATAGCCTGGCCAACTATATTCATTCGAGACACGGCCAACATGTGCTTGGGAGTGACTGTGGTACGCAGCATACCTAAAACTTACCCAATACCGCAAACAACGAGTCATCGTTGCAGCGAATCATGAAATACTATGGGAGTATTTCTCGATCTGATCCTTGGTAGAAAGTCCGCGTATACGCGTTGTTCCTTGATCATTCCTCTAGCGATAAAATGTTCTACCTTGATAACTCTTTCCTGCTTTATCGCTTAGTATGATGCTATATCTGTCTTGATGAGATATCCCCTGTTCCTTATCTCTTGATTCAATTCAGAGGACTTATGATCCTCTCTTTCCTGATCTTTTTAGATCAAGATGCCTCCAAGAAAGAGACCCAGCTCAAAGAACAACAACAATCCTCCTCCGCCACCACCTCCTCCTTAATTTGATCTTGCATCGCTTCAGACAGTTCTGACTGCTGCAATGGTAGCAGCCATGTCGCAAATGAACCCCGGTAATTCAGCAGGTGGTCCCCAGCCCCAAAACCCAGAAGATAGCCAGGGACATAAAAAGGGGGTTCCTATAAAGACTTCATGAACGCGAAGCCCACATCCTTTGATGGCACTGGAGGTGTCCTTTCCCTCACCCGATGGTTCGAGAAAAACGAATCAATCTTTGAAATATGCACTTGTTCGGAGTCTGATAAAGTAAAGTTCGCCGCCTGCACCTTCCTTGACAAAGCCTTGACTTGGTGGAACGGCCGAGTCAAATCCTTAACTCTACCTGCAGCAAATGCTATGGGTTAGGAAGCTATGAAGGAGCTTCTACTCGCAGAGTATTGCCCTCGGGGCGAAATTCAGAAGCTAGAACATGAACTCTGGAACCTTAAGATGAAGGGTTCCGACATAGCCGCTTATACTTCAAGATTCGATGATCTGGCGTTACTCTATCCGGGAATGGTTACCCCGGAGAGTAAAAAGATTGAGAGGTTCATCTGGGGTTGACCCAGCCAACCAAAGGGAATGTCTTAGCTACGAAGCCAGACACCTATGACAGCGCTAAATGTCTTGCGAAAATCCTGATCGATCACGAAGACAACTCTGATCAGGAGGCTACCACCCCCGAGCCAGTCACAAGTGGAGGTGGAAGCAAAAAGAAATTCTGGAACAAGCGGAAGGCCCAGAGTACGCAAGGGTCTTCTAAGAAACAGCAAACAATAGCAGTCCATGCTGCTACTGCCCCTATTGCTATTTCGGCTGTCGGCTCCACAACCCAAACTCCCACCAGTGGATACACTGGTACCCTTCGTTGGTGTGGTAAGTGCAGCTACCACCACCGCATTCCTGGTCCATGTCGCGAAAGGATCTGTGACAATTGTTGCAAGAAGGGCCATCTTGCTTGAACCTGTAGAAAACCAGCCAAATCAACGAACCAATCATCCGGAGCGGGAATCAGTCCAGCCTGCTACAATTGTGGCGAAGTAGGGCACTTCAAAAGAAATTGCCCCAAAGCAGCTACAACCGCTGATCCCACTGTCGCCGCAGGTATACTCCTCTTTGACAATTTTTATACCTGCAACTCTTTTCGATTCTAGTACCAGAAAGGAAACTTTTTATCTATCCATCCGAGCGATTTCTAAACTTAATCCTTTGTTTGTAATCGAAATTGAGTACAATCAAGACGGCTAACCAGTGAGATAGAGAACACTAACTTCGTACCTATAGATTGTATCCTCAATCCGGAGGATTATTCTGTTCCATTCGATTTAAATGGGGGAAACTTTTCACAAAATACTTTGATGCTATGATTGACATGAAATAACCGAGTCTCATTCATGTTGTTATCCTTTAGTTTCGAAAGGGTCGCTCGTCTAGATCTCTTCCCCGACCCGGCTCTCCTGATCTTCGGCATCAAACCTTCGTATCATTTCATGTCATAAAGCTCAAAAGTTTTCCCCGATATGAATTACCATGCCTCCATCGTTCTGTGTTCATTAAGAAACGGGAAGTCAGCAGCTCTTTCCCTAAATGTCTTTCCCGAAGAATTTCCGAGAATTCCTTTCGAACGTTTACCTTAGTTCCGCATCGGCCTAATCTCTGGATCAACCTCGTGACCGAACCTCAGTGAGAATGACGTGTTCAAAACGGTGGCCAAGAACTGATATGATCACTATGGATTAGTAGTGGTATCCATTCGGTCAAATCTCTTTTCCTCGATCATGTGGCCAAGCAAAGTAGTCGTAACCGTGTACTTTTCCAACGTCCAAGGCGATAGGGAATTAGTCAACACCGAAAATACCCATGGAAACCTGTCGATTCTTGGGTCCCATCAACTAATATCGCAGTCTTACCCATAAATTTCTTCTAAAGCCATCAAACCCTTAGCTACCCGGCTCCATGAAGACGTGCCTTCCTGTTGGAGCGTGTGTCTTGTTGATGGATTTATCCCAGAAAAGCATGATACGCTTTAGGAAGTATAGAATACTTCCGTCTTGATACACCAGACCTTTCGAGATCTTCATAGAATCGATTCTGCAATCTTCAGACTTCGGATGCCCTTAGAGCTTAGTATCATTTATTCGGTACTTCACGTCTCGAATCCTTAGAAGTACCTATCCAACGAACCTTAGTGATTTCCTTTGAGGAAACCAAAGTCGTCCAGGGTTGAAAATTTCATGGGAGAACCAATTGAGATCGTAGATTGAGAGAGAGTCAATGTACGACACAAAGACACATCCCGTTAGTGAGAGTTCGCTAGAATGCCCAGCAGATACCGATCCCACTTGAGAACATGAAGATCCAAAGCAACGAATCCATTCATGTCTCATTCTAATTCATGATCTATATCTTATTCTTTGAATTTCGGGACAAAATTCCCTCTAACGGGGGGATAATGTAACAACCTGAAGTTGTTCATCGCCGAAAACCCATTCTACCCGTATAACTCGTCGTATATCGAAACGTTCCGATGTCGTTTTTGGGTTAAGTTAATTGAACTTATATGTTTAATTGATGCTAATGAGTGTCCAAACCTCTTAGGAACTCATGAATTTACCCCAAAATGTTTATTTCATAAATTTTAGAAATGTCCTCGCCGGATTTCGGAAACTTAATCGGGTGCGACCAAAAGTCCCATTTAATGCCGGTATCGGGTAGAATTCCACCGTGTCCAAGTTTTGAGACCTATTTAAACATGTTCAAGCTATCATTTGAATCTTTTTCTCTCTCTCACTACTCTCTCTCTAACCTCTCTCCTAAATTCAAGTTTAAGGGTCCAAAATCTCAAATTTAAGGCTTCTAATCACCAAGGTACCTTCCCTAACTTGTTGTACAGCCTCATTAGCCTTCAAATCCGAACTTAAGCTTTGATTTTGGACCTCAAACATGAGTTTACGGCCAAGGAGCATGCTTGGGCCGTAAACTCATAATAAGAGGGTTTTTATGCCTTTAAACACCTCCTAAACAATTTTGGGACTTAGATATGGCTTAATGGCTTAATGGACTAAACTTAGAATTCCTTTAACATGGATTTCTAAAAGTAAACATGAGTTTACTTCCCAAGAACATGCTTGGGACATAAAGTCATATATATGGGGTTTTTATGCCCTTAAACCCTTCCAAAACACTAATAAGGCTTAGATATGATTTTTAGAATATTGGCTTTAGCCTTAGAACACTTTAAACATAACTTTTGAGGGACAAATGAGAGTTTACAGCCAAGGCTCATGCTTGGGCCATAAACTCCATAACATGGGGAGTAAACTCAATGTAAAGTGTTAAAATGCCACTTTAACACACCTAAAGCCTTGGGATAAATTCTAAAAGTGTTTACAAACAAGTATTGGACCTTAAAACATATTATTTTCCCCATCTAAGGAGTTCACGGCCATGAGGGTGTTCATGGGCCGTAAACTCCAAAATCTAGGCCAAAAGTCCCTTAAAAATCCATACAAGGCTAGGAAAAATCATTAGAATCACATGTGATTGAGTAAGGGACCAAAACATTAAGGATTTGATGTGAGGGGGGAGTTTACGGCCGTAAACTCCATGTTTACTGCCGTAAACTCCAATAAATAGTCCTTAATTATGTTTAATCCATTCCAAGGCCCTAGAATTGATCCTAGCAAATTTCCCCAAGTAGAATAAGGGCATTTTGCACCATAAAACACCCCACCATGAGTTTACGGCCGTAAACTCATGGGGAGAGGGTCATTAGGGCTGAAATCTCCTCTATGAGTTTACTCTTGAAGAGTAAACTCCATATCCAAGCCTTATGTGACTTCAAACGCCACCCGGGTCCCTCCAAACACTTGCAATGGGGTGTTTCCGCGACTAAAAGTGTTTGTCCCTAACAATTTAATAATCTAAGTCCTAATTAGATACAAATGTGTATATTTGAATTATACTTAGGAACCTCGTGTGTTTGCAAGCCCCGAACCAACGTTTAGCATCCTAAATTGTCACGTTTCTCGTCCGGTGAGTTCATACCCCTACGCTTTTTCCGTGTTTTTCAATGTTTTCAGGGGGAAATACAAGCAAACTATAACTGTTTTTGAATTATAACATTGATATGTTTCAAATAATATCTGGCAAACTTATAAACACCTTAGCCCCTTATGTATTATGTTGAGCATAAGGGATGATTTATCAACTACAACTAAATGGATTTTAGTTAAGAAAATAACCAAACTAATCAAAATATTATGGGAATAATTTGGGATTCTGTAGTGTTCGTTTTATCATGTACTGATATGTATATAAAGTTATTAGATAAACTATGTCTGATTCAGTTTATCTCCGTATCATTTGAATGTATTGCCAGATAGTTTCATTGTATGTATCTATATTCACTGTATTATGTTTCATAATCTTTTATATGTTTGATATCGTATGAGAACCCTGTGAATAGTTTAGTACTAGTTTGTGAGTTCGTCACTACCCCTTATGGATGATCAGTAAATCCTCCCAGGAAGTGTAACCAGAGTCTCCTAGAGGGAGAGCGAGGAATTTGTGAATAGATCTATTCGAGACTGACAATCCCACACCTTAAATGCTAGCTACAATTAGGCGGGCACGCCTGGGGTGACAAATTCTGGATATCGTCCGACGTCTGACAAGCGTCAAGGAGTTCTCGTTGTCGTATCAGCATGGTTACCCGGCTCACAATACGTATTAATATAAGTTTATTCACGGCTTTGGTTTTGGATTTGATTTTATATCAATCTTCTATCTTTAGATCTTATATCTAGTTCGGGACGGTAATCCCATGGTTTTTAGTCTATAGGGTTCATATCTATTTCAGGATGTTATTCCTATGGTTAGAATCTATATCTAGTTCGGGATAGTGATCCCATGATTTTATCAAACTATCTTATATCTAGTTCGGGATAGTGATCCCATGGTTTTATCAAACTATCTTATATCTAGTTCGGGATAGTGATCCCATGGTTTTATCAAACTATCTTATATTTAGTTCGGGATAGTGATCCCATGGTTTTATCAAACTATCTTATATCTAGTTCGGGATAGTAATCCCATGGTTTTTAACAAACTATTTTGTATCTAGTCCGGGATGGTAGTCCCAAGGTTTTCAATCTATATTTTCAAGTATATCAAACTATCTTGTATCTAGTTTGGGATGTTAGTCCCAAGGTTTTCAAACTATTTTCTATCTACAGTTCGTGTATATTAAAGTATTTTATATCTAATTCGGGATAGTAATCCCATGATTCTCAATATATAGTTTTGTGTATTAAACTATACTCTGTGTTATTCAATCAGTCTTGCATTTAGGAAAATATGGGATTTTCCTGGGGTAACATATAACGCATAATTGAACTGGTAATGAAAGATAACTAAACTGTTTTACATAAGAAGATATGGGATTTTCTTGGATAACAAACCTTTTTGGAAAACTAAAGGAAACTGGTACATTTTCAGAAAACAAACATCTTATGAACTCACCAGCTTTATGCTGATTTTCAAACCGCTTGTATTCTCAGGTCCACGTTAGACAGGTACCCGGCGATATCTTTTGGTGAAGACGGAGTGCTCAGAAGACTCGTCTCAACTTTTGTTCATATGATATATGTATAACACTTGTACAATTTACTTTTGAAACAAATGTAAACTTTCAAATATATGTAATGTAATGGTTGTTTACTGTGATTACTATGTACATTGGATTTGATACTCAACGTGGAGTCAACCCTGGAAATGTTTCCGCCTTTGGTTTTCGGGGTGTGACAAAAACATTAATACAAACATAGATAAATTCAATCGTATGCTACGACACCGTTGGATAATGATTTAATTATTCATGTCATCGTTCTTCGTAAGTTCATTCTGTCATTCATCACAAGGGAGATCGGGAGAGGAATTATTCGATTTTGTTTGTGAGATAGTAACATTATTTAGGGCAAACGCCAAATGTGTCGCAATACAAATCAGCAAATGGTTACCCATGGGTCAAATGGTCAATGGTATCGGGATCCTATCCTAATATAAAGTATAAACTCTATAGTGTATAATACTTAATACAATTCAAAAATATTAATTTTTTTTGTATTAAAATTATAAATGGGTTGGCGGGTCAACCCGCATATTTTTTGAGGAACCTATATAAGAAATGGGTTTACGGGTTGGCGGGTTGATGGGTTGAAAAACTCAACCGAAACCCGTTTATTTCGTGTTATGTCGTGGGTCGTATCGAGAATTGTCAGGCTTAATCTCATTCTTACCCATTGGTGTATGAACGTGAGTCCACCTCTAAATATACAGGATCGACGTCTCCCCCTTCTAACTTTTTGCCTAAATGAGGTTATGTACTTACTATGTATGAAACAGTGCTTGAGTGAGATAGAGAATAACCTAGAGAAAAAAGAGAACGTTGCCCCACGACGGTGAGAATCCGCATCTCCGCCTTTACGGTTTACTTTCCGGTGACGAAAAACACTTGAAATTCTCCTCTGACATTTTCTTTAGTGATTTTTGTTGTTTGTTGTTAAACCATGTAGTTTTCTTCTTAACCTGAATCTTCACAACATTCATTTTCCTCCTCCGCTATGTTCGCTTGCAATTCATTTTCCGTTAAATCATAGTAGTCTCTACCACCACTATAGCGCCAGCTACACCGACTTATTGATTCCTGCTCTCTGCGTTCCGAACGGACAAACACTTCATCGCTCTTACTTCCTTTCCCATAACCATCGTGTGGTAAGTCAACTTTATTCTCTTACGCAAAACACTTACATTTGTTTGTTAAAGTTTAATCGGAGATTAGCACTGGAAAATTGATATTTTTCTTTGTATAATTTGATTTGACATTTTGAATGTTGAAAGTTTGATAATTCATCCATTAGACACTTCTCCTTTTAGATTGGATACTACTACTTTAGGTTTTCGTTAGTGCGGTTCACATTTATCGCTGATCTTCCAAATGGTCACTGTTTTACATTTATGTCGGCAAGTTGTTAATGCTTATCATATTGATTATTATAACCCTGCTTAATCATAATCATTAGAAGATGGTAATGATATTGTTTGTGGTAGATTGATATTTTATAATTGTGAATCAAGGCTCTTTTTTCTGAATTACGAATTTTCTGGATTATTCTATAGTCTACTTTGACCTCCTTATGGAGTCAAACTAAAGATGCATATGTAGGAACTAAGAAATCTTGTTAGCTTTAAGTCGTAAATAACAAAATTACTCAAATTATGCTCCAGTTTCACGAACATGATGCATATTATTTTGGGTTATGTAAAGGCCATTAGAATTTTTAAGTGACAAAATGGTCTAAGATGTTCTTTTGATTAAAATTTACTAGGTGTATTTTTAAATTTATGTTGAAATATATATAATTGTAAATGTTAAAATAGGGTGCATGGAAGATGTGGGTGACTATTTTATAGCTATGGTGAAGGTACCATAATCAGTTCTGTTATAATGACAATGGGCACTTAAGAGATTTAATAACGGTTGAACATAAAACAAATAATGCTTGCCCTGATTGGGATCCAAAACCGATCATAGCTTCTACATTTAACAGTGCATATAGATGGAGCTTCGTGAATAGAGTGAATAGATTGATATAATAAAAATTGCCATTTTCAAGAAACTTGCTCGATACTAAATCAGGGTTGGTAATTGCTCTCTTTATGTCTTTAACCTTTAATTTACACCATTTTAAACTATTAATACAAAACGCCATTCAAAGTTTGCACATTTTCCAACCATCTTTTTTTTCTTTTATGTTTTAGAGGGAGAAGGAGAACTTCTAATAGCAGGTAATCAAGAAGCAACCAGGTGCCTTGTTTTTTCTTTTAGGTATAATGTGCTCATCAATGCCTAAATGCATAAATTATTAATCCACTTTCATTTAGTTTTGATATTATAGCTTTCTAGTTCCTCAAGTACAACGAATTAATACAACACTGTAGTTTCGATGCTATTGACTTCCTTAAAATAATTAATAGATAAGAAGTTTTTAGGCTAAATGCTCATGTGTTCAATGCTGTTTAAACAAGCTAAATAAACTTATTTTGAACCTTTGTGGTTATGTTATCTGTTTATCGACCATTTTATAATCTTTTTTCAATATTACATGCATACCTATTAATGGAGGATGTCTCAAGATTTTACAAACTTCATACTTAGATCATTTGGGGACTCTATGAGTTATCATTTGAAACAGGTTTGGGCTAGATGTGGATCTTCAAAGTATAGATCCAACAATACATCTGGTTGCTTGGACTTTAGATGCACATTTCAACTTTACGTACTTCTTCTCAGAATTAAGCCATAAGCCAGGTCACTTCAACGTTATGCTTATTACAATCCCTCTTTTAATGATAATTATAGTAGTAATAATAATATTTATTATTAATAGATGCAGGATTCAGGAAGCAATCCAAGAACATATATTTAGAACAAAACCTGGTGCCTCCATCCTCCCACAAGACAAGGTATATACCTGAATCAATCGACGTTCTTTGGTTGCTATAGTTGATTAAACCTATAATTAATGTTTATGATATTGGATATGCTCGTTGATGGATAAGATTCTTAATCTATTGATTTTGTTAAGCATCTCAACATCTATTGATGTTTGAATATTCTTATTTATGTTCTCTTTTCCTTTAATGATTAACACGTAGTTATTGCCGGAACAAATGCAATCAAGAACTTTGCTTTCTCTCAACAAGATATTGTGAGTTTAATCTTTTTGATTTATAATCTAATTGGTATATCTTATTTTTTTACTATTATTTGATGTTATGATAATATTTAGAAAATCATATTCCCAGTTAAATGTATCTGTATTTGTTTTTACTATTATTCATTTATTTTGTGGTTATGATTCATTGATTTGAAAGCTAATTTGTATCTTATATTTTTTACTATTTGTTGAGGTTAAGATTTATAATCTAATTCATATTTTATAAAATTTTACTATTATTTGAGGGTAAAAACATTTATTCATGTGTGTGTGTGTGAAAGCAAAATATTTATAGTCTTGTTGATGTAGGTATAAAAGTTGTGATTTCAGCTATTGATGAACGATTGTCATTGATAGATGGTCAAGATGCACATGAACATTTTAGGTGAGAGATTTTTGTTACTTGATTTGATGGTTGTTGGTAATATTACAGGTAATTTGTTTACTTTGATCTGGACTCAACCACCATTTATTCTTCTACAATATTATACATTATAGACTGTCATTGAATATTGGTATGCAACAATGACAAAGATAAGTCTTTTTGGCATCATGTAACCGCTTGGAAAAGGAAAAAACAACCAGCTAACATTGGATTTGATGGTCCTCAAAAGGTGATTCATTTTGTTTCTTGTGTACATGTTAATAGTATGTCTAATAGAAGAGTTGGATTGTTGTTTTATTTTATGTTCATTTTCAGAATTTATATTTCTAGTTGGTCAAAAACTAAGGAAACCCTCAGAACAAAACAAATGGGATTTCATGCAACATATTGAATTTTAATCAACTTGATTGTAAATTTGTTTTTGTAGGTTTTGCCATTTTGGTTGAGCATATGTGGTTGTTTGAGTGTACGTGGCGGTTAAAATCTAAATTGTTCGACTGTATTTGTAATTAATATTTAGTTTTGATGATTAGACATCCTTGTAGAAGAATTTTCGATGATATAATATATCTATAAATTTGTTGTCACTATTAAATTTATATTTACTAAATTTTTATATATTTTTATGAGTATTACAAGTGGAAAATTGGATTTTGTGGAATATTTTTTTCATATTGAATTTGCTTTGGAACCTATTGTTGCGGATCAAATTATTGCTGAACAAATGACTATGGAATTTGCAACGAAATAGATGGCTACAGAATTTTTTACAGAACAAGTAGTTACGGAATTTGCTACGGAACTTATGGCTACATAATTTGCGAGGGAACAAGTAGTTACGTAACAAATGGCTACGGAATTTGGTACGGAACAAGTAGTTATGGAATTTGCTACACAACAAATGGCTACTGAATTTTCTATGGAACAAAAAGCTACAAAATAGATGTCGTAGAAATTGCCATAAAAAAATTGCTACGGAAATATAATTCCATAGCTAAACAGTTTGCTACAAGAAATAAAGATACAGAGTGCAATTGATAAATTGCATAACAAATTCCGTAGTTATTCAGCTTTAGCTACGGAATTTCAGCTTTTTGCTATAGAATTTTTCCATAGCTAAATTGAAATTTTCTTGTAGTGAAGCGTCGACAACAAAATTTGCTACTCCATCGCCTTACTGACTCGAGATGTCGCTACACGTGCTTCACGAGTATTTTACAAATTAATGAATTAATTCCATACGTATAGACGGGTTTTGTCACTACTCCTTTTCTAATTGCTATGTAGATAACCAAAGATGAACAAATAGCATCTATAAAAAACGTAATTTAAGCGACTTCTAGCAACTAATGTTCCTATCTAATGGTATTTTAGAAGAAAAGTAACAGTATATTGTCACTAGATAGTTCAACAATATTAATATTGGTCTTATGTTTTTCAGATATAAGTGTAATAGATATCAAAATTTCTTAATTGATTGATTGAAAACACTTCCATAATATAAATACAAGAGAGAAGATAAAATAGGAAAGGATAATCACTAAAGCTAAAAATATATCCTAAATAAAAAGAAAGATATAGATAAAATGGACAGATTCCTTCACTCCCCCTCATGCTGGAGCATGGAGAGTATGAATGCCCAATGTGCCCCAAAAAGAACGTAGACGCTCGACACTGAGAGCTTTAGTAAGAATGTCAACCACCTTATTTGTAGTGCTGATGTATTTTGTAATGGTTTCTTTAGACTCAGCTCTCTCTTGAACAAAATAACAATCCATTTCAACATGTTTGGTATGTTCATGTAAGACTGGATTATTAGCGATTTGCCTAGCAACTTGATTATCACTTAAAAGCTGGATAGGACCATCTTGAATCACTTTAAGTTCACTCAATAGTCAACGCATCCAAAGCATTTTGCTTACAGTGGTATCCATTACTTTACTTTGTATTCAGCTTCAGTGAAAGAACATGGAACAACTTATTGTTTTTTTTTTCTTCATGAAATTGGGGCTCCTAAAAAAACAAGACATCCAGTTCAAGATCGTCTAGAGAATTGACACCCGAACCAATCCGCATCACAGAAGGTAGTAAGCCTAAGTCCTCCTATTCTAGGAAGAAGAATACATTGACCTTGGGTGGCTTTTAAGTAACAAATGACACACATGGCAACATCCGGGTGTTTCTTTGAGGATTGGAGACAAATTGGCTGAGCAAATTCACTACATAAGAGATACTCGATCTGGTTACTTGTAAATACAAGAGTCGACAAATCAGTCGATGATATTCAGTGTTATGAACAGGAGGTCTATTAGTTTCTAGATCGAGTCGCTAATTTTGCTCCATGGGAAAAAACATGGTCGACAACCTTCTTGACCATTGTCTTTCAAGATATCTAGGGTATACTTTCTTTGACTGGGAACCAACCCCTCTATTATGTGAGCTACTGCGATGCCCAAGAAATAATTTAGAGGACGAAGATCTTTGATGTTGAACTGCTTGAATGATTTAATTCAGCATCGTCATTCCCCATTAAAATGGCATCATCAACGTAAATAAGAACATTGATAAACGAGGCGTTTGTTTTGTAGACGACGAGCAAATTATAAGCCTTGGATTGTCAATAAGGTTGAAGTGAATTTTTGATACCCGTTTCGAGATGCTTGACGGAGACCATAAAAAGATTTATGTAGATGACAAACCCGAGTTTCTATGTTTCTAGCAAAGCCATGAGGTATCTTCATGTAAACTTTCTCTACTAAATCCCCATGAAGAAAGGTATTATTTACATCGAGTTGATGGATGGACCAATTCTTCTTAACAGCCAACAACAAGGTGCGAATAGTGACCAACTTAGCGACATGAGCAAAAGTCTCTTGGAAGTCAACCACTTCCATCTGTGTAAACTCTTTGAAACAAGACTGGCATTGTAACCATCCACTTCTCCTGTTGGCTTGAACTTGATTTTGTACACCCATTTTGAATCAATTGCTCATTTTCCGGGAGGCAGATTCTTAAAAGTGCACATCCCGTTTCGTTCCAGAGCATTGGTTTCATTTTGCATGGCTTCTTGCCTCCGAGCATCTTTAACGACCGGGTAATAGTTTCTTGGCTCATCATGTAGTGATGGAAACTAGATAATATTTGTGAGATTCAAATTTGTTTTCATAAGAGACAAAGTTAGACAAAGGGTGTACCGTTGAGATTTCATGACTAGCTTCGAGTCGAATGTGGTATATGGAGAGAGGCAGTCTTGTAGCGAAATAGTTAAGATCTCATAACATCTTACTTGATTGATTGAAACAAAGAACTCTGATTTTTTTTTTCCGTACGACAATAAGGGATCGTTTAATAGTTGTTAACTGAGTTAGAACTGACTCGGTTAGAAGCTGATTGAGTTAGAAGTTCTTAATTCGTTAACTTCTAACTAGAACTTGTTTGATTTTGGATCTGACTGATACTTTAAAATGACTATATTGCCCTGAGACAACATTTTTATAATAATTCATTTACGACTTACCATTTAATTTATAACACTACAAATACACCATTTTCAATTTAAAAAATCATAAACAAAAGAACATGATCATGGTACGTAAAGAAGATAAATGAATTTTGGATAATTACTACACATAGAAACATGTTTATGGACTGTATACTTCCCAAATTGTTCTTTAATCAGATCAGTTTATGTATACCACAAATAAACAATTTCAACCTCATCAATTGTTGGCCTTTAGAACATGTTATGTAGTATTTTACACCAGATAATATACCCTTAATAGCAATGAGCTTTGCCATTACTCTTAAAATAACAATAGACATTGAAAACAACAGGAAATTATAGTGAAATGTCGCAAGCTAACCATTAAAACTGGTAGAAAGACATCAGACCTTTATAAAGTACCTTTTAAATAACTCAATTCACTTTGACCATTTTGCTAGAAATAGCAATGCACATCAGATAGAAAAACACCAAAAATTAGCAGCTTGCTTATGAATGGTCAATTGAAACAACATAGAACAACTATTCATCTGTGTCTTGAACTTTTGACATCCCACCCAATCAAAGAATTGAAGTTAGAGAATACTCAACAGATAGCAACAATATTTATGTTGAAAACATCATAGATTTAAGTAATTATTTCATAACTATAACCAATAAAAGCTCATGTCGTACATAAAATTTCAATTTGCAATTGACCTGAAGCGAGACACAAAAAGGAATTGAGAACTCAAGAACTTAATTGTCTCCTCGTCTTCTATGTATCCTTTTTTCCCATATTTTTGTTTACCGTGGCCCTAACATCGCTCCTCGTTTTGAAGGAATACAGAACTCAAGAACAACCGCAAATCAGGGACGTTGAGATGCTAGGACGCATGTCGGAATATCTCAGATCTGGGACGTTGAGATGCTGCGATGCTGTGGAGGTCGCCGCCGACAGATGTTGGTGAGGTGTCGCCGGTCGAAGGAAGCGTAGATGCAGAGGTGAATTTCAGTCGTCTATATGGAACGAGAATTGCTGCTGTGAATTTCTCCAGTTGTCCCGGTCCTTCAAATTTTGAGAAGGGACCGAATCAGATGAATAGTCCATGAGTTTAAAAACCAAATCAAACTTGCTAAATCAAAATTTTTGGACCCAATCTACATTTGGACCCAGTTAGAAGCCTTATTAAACAAGCCCGATGTTCATAACCAAAATTGCATCACGTTAGTTATAATCATAGAGAAACATGTTCACAATACATGCCTACAACCTAACAGGAATAGTAATATTGAAAACTCAATATTTCTCGTTCAAGTTTACTAACCCTATTACACTATTTAGTTATAAATATATTTTGATATGTTATTACAATGTAAATCCCCCTTATTCAAAAAATTTAACTAGTAATTTGGTTTTACATGCAGCTTTATGATCATTTTAATTAGCATCACAAGAACTTAGATTTAAGCATAATTGATGAACAGAACAAAGTAAGTTACAATCACTACTAGTGTTGAAGTTCTTTTTCTTGTGTCTTCATATCTCTTTGAATTCCGTGGTGGTGTAAATATTTCTTTGAACATAGTCAGAACTTAGATTTAAGCATAATGTCCTCTCTTGCCAGCTGACACGTTTCAAGAGTGTAAATATTTCTTTGAATTCCGTGGTAGTGTAAGGGCTTCTTTCTTAAGTTACAGAGGATATTATAGGAGGAACTATAATTTAGTGAAAAAGTAAATGAGTTTTTGAATCAACAGTTTGTAAATAGGCCGATGATGTATAACATACTATAGTGTTCTTTATTTCCGGAAATTTCAGTAAGATAAGAGAAAACTGAGACAATCAAATCCATTCCCACACTTTCAAGCAAGCACATACGATAAGTTTATATGAATACCAATCCTATTTAACGTAGAATGAGCTCTAATTATCAATCATTTTCATCTGGCCAAGAGGATTTTTGAAAGCTTGGAACTCACAATACTTGCAACTCAATGGCATGACGGACTCGATCCCCAACTCATGGTCATGATGATGATTATCACCATTATCAATGTTAACAGGATCTGCAATCTTACGTGAAATCACGACTGAATTGATGACGTCATCGTTTGGATGAAAAACGGAGAGAACTTCGAACCCTTGAAGTTGTTGTGCTTCTACCACTGGATAGAGAAAGACACGGGCACCATGAGCACTCCTCAGCATGAGCAAAGCACCTGGGGCCATGTACTTTGCCAAATGATCAATCACCTTAACCTTCTCATCAACATCCATCCCTACAAGTGCAGCCAAGAAAATGACATCATATCCCTTCAACTCATCCGTGACATCCATTATATTGGCAGTGTGAAATACCATTCTTTGGGACAAATCAGGATGAGACGAAACTAGATGAGAGGCCATCGAATTTGCGGAAGAGTCTATGTCATAGTTGTGAAAAATGGTGTCCTTGAGATGATAAGAGGCTAATACAATAGATGTGAGAGGCAAAGGGCCAGAACCCACAAAGGCAAGACGCTTAGGGGCTTGTCCAAATGCAGAATAGTGTTCAGTAAGAATGTCAAACTCAAGACGGCTAAGCTTCAGGTAATTGAAGTAGTAAGGGAATTCTTTTAGATGGTGAAGTGGATTTGGGAAAGAACCTAAAATGGTGGAGAAGTGGGCTTCAAGATGGCCTTCAGCCTCACCACAAAGTCTTATGAGCTTTGACCTTATTTCTTGAATATTGGCCGGGAGACTGGATATGTTTATAGAACAGGGTGGGATGCATGTGCGGACCAGCTCAGTGAACAGGCTATCAACATCTTCGGAGGGTTTCAGATTTTCAAGCTTTGAAATTTTGTGATAAATCTCACACACTTTCTCTACCAAAACGATCTCTTTCTGGAGTGATTCCATGTCTGACACTAAACAAACGGATATTTCTTGCACAAGCTTTTAAGATAAAGTCTTTGTATGTCAGAAAACAAAGAACCAATTGTGTCTGTATGTAATTCTCAAATTAAGGATGTGTGTTATTTATAGCCATGTTCTGGCCCCACATAAAATTTGTGAAGAGGCACGATCCTTGCTCTGTTTTTTATTTGACAGGAACACCAAATATTATAAGTTCATAAGTAGACCCCTAAAAACATATAGTTTTTTTATTTTTTTATTTTATTATTATTATTATTATTATTATTATTATTATTATTATTATTATTATTATTATTATTATTATATATATATATATATATATATATATATATATATATATATATATATATATATATATATATATATAATGGCCCATTTATCAGCCGAGGACTGTAATGCGTATTTTACATTCGGGTATGTTATATGATACGTTTTCATCCGGTTTGAAATGACTCACGTGTTTTGAATACGAAATTACGAATTACCTTACTATTTGAGTTTAGTTGTTATTGTTTTTTTTATTACCATATAATATAAAGATATATATTAAACTTTTTCTTCACTTTTTCCTTTTATGTTGTTTTACGACCTCAAAAAAAATATATCAATATATAGATTATACTCTTTTAGATGAAAAAAATTATAAGAAATATTTGCAAATGAAATAAAATCTACATACTAATATATAATAAGTAATATTTAGTGGATGTGCTTACCCCAAGCCTTGTTACTATATAACTATATATGACATGACATTATTAAATTTATTAAGTTTGTGAGAATAGATGCTTTTAAATTCTTATGCTTTCACATTTCAATTGTTCACACATGTTTTATATCTTTAAAATTTCCTCTCTCATTTCCAAACTAAGACAGTTACTAGAAACAAGCATCGACAACAAAATTTGTTGCTCCATCGCCTTCCGGACACCGGATGTCACTACAAGTGGTTCACGTGTATTTTACGAATGAATTAATTCTATATTTATACACGGGTTTTGTCACTACTCTACTAATTTCTATGTAGATAACCAAAGATGAACGAATAGCACCTGTAAAAAAAACATAATTTAAGCCACTTCTAGCAATTGATGTTCATATCTGATGGTATTTTAGAAGAAAAGTAACAATATATTGTCACTAGATAGTTCAACAATATTAATATTGGTCTTATGTTTTCCAATATCAGTGTAATAGATATCAAAACTTCTTAATTGATTGATTGAAAACACGTCCATAATATAAATACAAGAGACGAGATAAAATAGGAAGGGATAATCTTTAAAGCTAAACAATATATCCTATATAAATGAAAGATATAAATAAAACGGACGGATTCTTTCACTCCCCCTCAAGCAGGAGCATGAAGAGTACGAATGCCTAGTTTGCCTCAAAAGGGTCTACAAGCAGGAGCATGAAGAGTACGAATGCCTAGTTTGCCTCAAAAGGAGCGTAGACCCTGGGCAATGAGAGTATTAGTAAAAATGTCAGCCACTTGATTTGTAGTGCTGATGTATTATGTAATGATTTCGTTAGACTCAACTCGCTCTCAACAAAATAACAATATCCATTTCAGCATTCATGGAAGACTATTTGCCTTGCAGCTTGATTATCACAGAAAAGTTGGGTAGGACCATCTTGAATCACGTTAAGTTCACTCAATAGCCGGCGCATCCAAAGAATCTCGCTTAGTGACTTCCATGTTTGGTATGTTCATGGAAGACTATTTGCCTTGCAGCTTGATTATCACAGAAGTCAGTAAGCCCAAGGCCTCCCGTTTTTGGAAGAAGAATACCTTGACCTTGGGTGGCTTTTAAGTAACGAACAATACACATGGCAGCATCCAAATGTTTTTCAAGGACCGGAGACAAATTGGCTGAGCAAATTCAATGTAAAAGAGATGTCCGATCTGGTTAATTGTAAATACAAGAGTCGACCAATCAGTCGATGACATTGAGTATTATCAACATGAGGGCTATTCGTTTCTATATTGATTCTGCTCCGTGGGGAAAGCACTTGGTCGACAACCTTCTTGACTACTGTCTTTAAAGATATCTAGGGTGTACTTTTTTTTTTTTTTGACTAAGCACCAACCCTTATGTTTTGTGAGTTGCATCGATGCCCAAGAAATAATTTAGAGGAAGAAAATATTTGATGCTGAACTGATTGTGTAGATGGAGTTTGAATTATTTAATTTAGAATCGTCATTTCCCATTAGAATGACATCAACAACATAAATAAGAACATCGACAAAGGAGATGTATTTTTTGTAGACGAGGAGTAAATGATCTGGCTTCTTTGAAAACGATGTTCAGTATGGCACAAGTGAACTTTTGATACCAGTTTCGAGATGCTTGATGAAGACCATAAAGTGATTTATTTTAGACGACAAATCCGAGTTTCTCTGTTTCTGAAAAAGCCTTGAGGGATCTTCATATAAACTTCCTCTTCTAAATAGTCATGAAGAAATGCGTTATTTACATCTAGTTGATGGATGGACCAATCTTTCTTAACTTCCACGACCGTGAACAGTGACTAACTTGGTGACAGGATCAAAAGTCTCATGGAAGTCGACCCCTTCCATATGTGTAAATCCTTTCCCAACAAGGCGGGCCTTGTAACGATCCAATTCACGAGTTGGCTTGAACTTGATTTTGTACACCCATTTGGAAATAATCTCTTGTTTTCCAGGAGGAAAATTCTCAAGAGTCCATGTCCCGTTTCGTTCAAGAGCATTGATTTCATTTTGCAAGACTTCTTGCCACCGAGCATCTTTAGGGCATGGTGATAGTTTCTTGGCTCATCATGTTTAGTCATTGAAGCTAGATAACATTAGTGAGATTTAAAAAAAAATTCATAAGAAACAAAGTTAGACAGAGGGTTTACCTTTGAGCTGTGGTGACTAGCTTCAGGTCGAGTGTGGTCTATGGAGGGAGGCAGTCTCGTAGTGAAATCATTAAGATGATTTGGTTGAGTTTTGACCCTTTAACTACGTCTTCTAAGGGACGTGTTCATCAGGTATTTATGCACTATAATATTTTCATTGGTTTCTAAACAACCATGATCAACCGTAGGGGCATCATTTCCACCTGTAGGGACAAAATTCAAAGCTTGTTCGTCACTTACTAACGTTTGATCAACGTCTGTTTTCGTCATTCATCATGGTTTGCAAAGCTTGCTTCAGGTATGTTGACCTCATCATCAATAATATTTATAAACAAGTCTTCATCGTCTTTATTTTCTAAAGTTATATTTTTGAAATGAAAGTTGCTTTATATGAACACCACGTCTCAAAAGACATTTATCTTTCGATCTACCAAGTCAGAAACTCGATAAACTTTCTGACCTTGAGGGTAACCAATGACGATAGGGGTTCTCCCCCTCACTTCAAATTTATCTCCTCCTATCTTGTTTTATGAAGTTTGCAAGACATTCAAATACTTGCATGTGGTCATATGTGGGATTTTGTTTGCGCACAATTTCCAATGGGGCTTTGTTCTCTATAGACTTCGAATGGAGTCTATTAATGATGTAAGTGGTTGTCATGATACACTCTCCCCGGTAGGTTGGCCTAAACCAAATAGCACAAGCTACTTCGAGGACGTGTGTGTGTTTTCGTTTTACCACCCCATTTTGTTGTGGGGTGTGGGCACAAGATGTTTTAAGAATGATGCCATGTTTAGCATAAAGTGCTTGCCTGAAGTTAGAAGCTAACTCTCCTTCGATGTCACTCTATAATCTTTTAATCTCTTTTCCAAGTTGAGTTTTTACCATGTAAAAATTAAGCTAACATTCACTAGCCACATTTTTGTGTTTAATCAAACATACCCCGATTGCATAACTAAAATCGTCAAAAATAGTAAAAAGGTAACATGCTCTAGAAGTAGACGGTACACGATAACTTCCTGATATGTCGCAATGCATTAATTCAAAACAATCAATCATTTTTATTGAACTAGGAAAAGGTAAATGAGGTTTTTTGGGCTTTATACAAGAATCACATAACGTTTTTTCCATGGAGTTGTTGGATTTAGACAAATAGTCAATTTGACGAAGTTTCTCTTTAGACTCATGCCCTAATCTCATGTATCATTGTCCATCTTTTGAGAATGCCATCTCCACCCCTCCACTTATTCCAGACTTCATGCAATAAATACCATATTTACACTAACACGTGTCAATCACTCTCTTCGTAACTAAGTCCTGTATAACATAAAAGTCATGAAAGAATGCCACAACACAATTGAGACCCTTTATTAGTTGACTACCACACAATAGGTTGGTTTTGAATGAGGGTATGTAAAGGACATTTTCCAATTTTAGATCATTTGTTAAGGTGGTCGTTCCAACGCCTGTTATTCTGAATTTTTCACCATGACGAATTATGATATTATCAAGGGAGTGTTTTGTCCATTCCTATAAAAAAAATCAAGGTTGCTAACTATATTTTAGTGGAACCAGGGTCCACAACCCAATCATTGTTCAATTTTGTCTTGCCATCTATTCAGAGGTGGAATAATTAGAAGATAAGTGCTTCACCAATCTTGCATAATGTTCGCTAGTGAGGAATGGTAATGGACTTGAATTCAGACTGACTTGTGCCACATTTGGTCTAACTTTAGTCATCGTTGGTAGACTTTTGCCATTTTTTTTCGTCTTGTCTGGCCACCATTCCAGATAGTCAATATGTTCAAAAAAAACTTCATATTTGTGGCCATATTTTTTGCAAAATGTGCAACGGATCGCTTCCCCATTCATACCATGTTGCTTATACTATTTTCCTCTTGCGTTTTTACTCGAACCACGATCTTTGCCTTAATTTTGTGAGAATGCTTGAAAGGCAGAAGTTTATATAACATGTTTCTTCACCTAAATGATGGCACTTTGTTGTCCATCTTTAGCAACGAGGTGGTAGGTTGTCCTAAGAGTTGGTGTTGGCTTCACACTTCTGATGGCCCTTTGTTGTTCACCTTCCCATATTTCTCTGGCATTCTTGGAGTACTTGACACTACTTTTGATTTCTTTATCCATGGCGGTGGTGAGCCATCCCTTGGTCATGGCATCACACCTTCTCCACATCATCAGATGGGGAGTTCCTTCCTCAGGCATCTCCAACGTTCCATCAACAAAACTGATTTTGTTTTTGGCGAAAAGGAAATTTTGCATATCTTCCTTCCAATAACCATCGTTGTTATAAAGAAGATCATTAACATGAATCTGTTTTGGATAAACAGATGCATGCATGTAATAGACGGAGTTGGCATCGATCTGCTTGCCACTTGTGCCATCTTTGACGACGCCGCTCTCATATCTAGGCTTGGTCATGATAGGGAGGTTTGCAACTGATACCATAATAGATATCAAAACTTCTTAATTGATTGATTGAAAACACCTCCAGAATATAAATACAAGAAACTAGATAAAATAGGAAGGGATACTCACTAAAGCGAAACAAGATATCCTAAATAAAAGAAAGATACAGATAAAATGGGCAGATTCCTTCACATTGTTCGATAATTTTTTATTAAATCAAGGTGATAAATTTTTTAATAGTTAACTTTGTTGAGGCAATATGTGGAGTATTAGTGAAATGTTGAAGCAGTATGCAAAGTACTTAGTGCAGTATTGGGATTTCAAAACATTGTAGGGGAGCAACTCCGAAGGAGAATTTTTCTTAAAATTTTCTTGAGAGGATTCATAACCGTTAATAGTTTCCGCATTAGAAGGTTTCTCCCGTTTAGTAATCCTGATGGTGCTCAGTAGTGGAGATAGTAGGGGCGGGCAGCTGGATGATGCAGTGCCTCCCCCAACTTTTCTAATTGAAGTAAATTCTAATTCTACTTTAGTTGCAACTGAAAAGGCCCCTATCAAATTTAATAATTAAACCCCGTAGCCCCTCTTATCAATTTAAATAATTATTTACCCTAAATCCCAATCCTTAGTTAATTATTTTGGAGATTTAGTGTTGCTTCTCAACTCCAATCTCCAAGTCAAGGTTATTTATACTTTTCTATACATTCTAACTTTTTTCTAATTTCCAATTAGTAACATTATTATAACTAGTAATTTAATTTATTATAAATATAAGGTAAATCGTAAGAAACAACGAACCGTGATTTTTTTTCTGTTCCAAAATAAGATGTTAATAACCACAATTGCACCCAGTTAGTGATAACCATAGAAAAATATCGTCATAATACATGCCTACAACCTAACGTGATTAGAAATATCGAAAAGCCAATATTTCTCATTCAAGTTTACTAACCATATTACGCTATTTAGTTATAAATATATTTTGTTATTTTATTACAATGTAACCCCCCCCCCCCCCCCCCTTATTCCAAAAATTTGGCTCCGCCCATACTGCTACAAATGTTTTCTCCCTATGTGGATGTATCGAATTTCAAAAAATATAGGTTCGAAATATTCAACATATGTGTTTTGATACTTCTATAAACATGGCCTTTTAATGTTAAACTCATTTTCAAAGGTGTGATCAGAGTGTGTGGTTTTCCCATTAAGTCACATACCTGTAGGGACATTTATGAATGGTTCCAAGCCGTGTATTCACAAAATTTGTACTAAGTAATAAGCTCCCACAATACCTTTTTTGACATTAAAAAGGTTATTTGACGCAATAAGCTCATGAAAAAAGCTCATAATTTGGTTGCTAACAGTCGATATATTTCATAGTGTTAATGATTGTCATTAATTCCTCTACACAAATAGACATTCCTTTGGTTTTACATGCAGCTTTATGATCATTTTAGCATCATAAGAACTTAGATTTAAGCAAAATTGATGAGCGGAACATAGTAAGTTACAATCACTACTACTGTTGAAAGTTCATTTTCTTGTGTCTTCATATTTTTTTGAATTCCGTGGTAGTGTAAATATTTCTTTGAACATAGTCAAAACTTAGATTTAAGCGTAATTTCCTCTCTTCGCAGATGACACGTTCCAAGAGTGTAAATATTTCTTTGAATTCCATGGTTGTGTAAGGCCTTCTTTCATAAGTTATAGAGGATATTAGAGGAGTAACTATAATTTAGTGAAAAAGTAAATGAGTTTTTGACTCAACAGTTTGTAAATAGGCCGATGATGTATAACATAATACAGGGTTCTTTATTTACGGAAATTTCAGTAAGATAAGAGAAAACTGAGACGATCAAATCCATTCACACACTTTCAAGCAAGCACATATGATAAGTTTATATGAATACCAATCCTATTTAACGTAGAATGAGATCTAATTATCAATCATTTTCATCTGGCCAAGAGGATTGTTGAAAGCTTGGAACTCACAATACTTGCAACTCAATGGCATGACGGACTCAATCCCCAACTCATGGTGGTGATGATGATTATCACCATGATCATTGTTAACAGGATCTGCAATCTTACGTGAAATCACGACTGAATTGATGACATCATCATTTGGATGGTAAACGGAGAGAACTTCGAACCCTTGAAGTTGTTGTGCTTCTACCACTGGATAGAGAAAGACACGGGCACCATGAGCACTCCTCAGCATGAGCAAAGCACCTGGGGCCATGTACTTTGCCAAATGATCAATCACCTTAACCTTCTCATCAACATCCATCCCTACAAGTGCAGCCAAGAAAATGACATCATATCCCTTCAACTCATCCGTGACATCCATTATATTGGCAGTGTGAAATACCATTCTTTGGGACAAATCAGGATGAGACGAAACTAGATGAGAGGCCATCGAATTTGCGGAAGAGTCTATGTCATAGTTGTGAAAAATGGTGTCCTTGAGATGATAAGAGGCTAATACAATAGATGTGAGAGGCAAGGGGCCAGAACCCACAAAGGCAAGACGCTTATGGGCTTGTCCAAATGCAGAATAGTGTTCAGTAAGAATGTCAAACTCTAGACGGCTAAGCTTCAGGTAATTGGAGTAGTAAGGGAATTCTTTTAGATGGTGAAGTGGATTTGGGAAAGAGCCTAAAATGGTGGAGAAGTGGGCTTCAAGATGGCCTTCAGCCTCACCACAAAGTCTTATGAGCTTTGACCTTATTTCTTGAATGTTGGCTGGGAGACTGGATATGTTTATAGAACAGGGTGGGATGCATGTGCGGACCAGCTCAGTGAACAGGCTATCAACATCTTTGGAGGGTTTCAGATTTTCAAGCTTTGAAATTTTGTGATAAATATCACACACTTTCTCTACCAAAACGATCTCTTTCTGGAGTGATTCCTGTGGAGGAAAAAGTAATTTTGACCTGGTTATTTGTTGACCTTGTCAATAGGAATAAGTGACTTAGGTGCTGTTTGTTTTTTCGAAGCGAAAATGTCTTAAGTCTGCGGACCACCACTGCAATCCTCTGTAGCATAAGAGGTGGAACAAAAGGCTGCAGCATTTAATAAAAAGTTTGTTTGTTTTTTAACGTCTGCAGACTGCTGCAGTAAGTTAAAGTAAGGCGCGAAGAGGTTTGAAGCAGTTGGTTTAGTGTTGCGCCACGCAGCACACGCGCAGCAGTTTTTAAGTCAGAAGTCTTCAGGAAAACAAACAGCTGCGAAATGTCAAGTGCTGCGCGGCGCAGCAATAAGTGGTTTGAAGTGGTTTTTTTTTAAAAAAACAAACAGCACTTTAGTTGCCACCTAGTTAGGAGCCCACGCTTTTCAGTTTTTTTAGCTTAGCAGTTTTCCTTTGCTTATTATTTAAAGCCTTGTAAGTTTCTTGTTTTATTATCAAAAATAAGAAGAAGAAAATCTGGGAATATTTTCCCTGCAGCTCTGTGCTTTGCTTTATTTGGGTATACTTTTTTGATCCAAACAGGGGCCTGCACCTACACTTGGTATCAGAGCCTTCCACTTTATGCCCAAATATATTAGATATAGTAACATGACGAGTTCTAGCCATCAGATCACAAAAGATAACGGTGGGGTGTCGTTCCAGTGTCCATTGCTGACTTCAACAAACTATACCACATGGGCAATCAAGATGGAGGCCATTATGGATGCTCAAGGTGTTTGGGAATCCATAGAATCAACAGCTGGAGTGACTTTAGATGAGAGGAAGAACAAGATGGCACGGGCCTACATTTTCCAAGCAATACCAGAGGATATTCTCATGCAGGTAGCCAAGAAGAAAACTGCAAAAGAAGTGTGGGAATCTTTGAAAATTCGGTACCTGGGTGCAGATCGAGTGCAAAAGGCAAGATTGCACTCACTCAAGAGTGAGTTTGATGCACTAAGGATGAAAGAAGGAGAGTCAATAGATGAGTTTGCAGGAAAGTTGAGTGGGATTAACTCAAAGTACATTAGCCTCGGTGCAACAATAGAAGACAACACTTTGGTGAGGAAGTTGTTTGATTCTGTCCCAGAAAAATATCTACAACTTGTAGCCTCCATTGAACAATATTTAGATTTGGATACCATTCCATTTGAAGAAGCTATAGGAAGACTCAAAGCTTATGAGGATCGGTTGAGAAGTCGTACCGAAACCACTAATGCTGAAGTTGGTCTGCTGCTCACCCGATCAGAGGGGAAAATGGGTCAAAAGTCAAACAAAAACTCCACCAACTCAGCAGGAAGAGGCCGTGGCTCATCTCACAGCGAGAGGGGAGGTCGAGGAGGCCATCATGGAGGAAGAGGAGGCTCAAGGGGTAGAGGTGGTCGAGGTAATCACCAACAATCTCGAGACAATGGTCAAGGAAAGGGAAGAGACAAGAGTCACATAAAGTGCTTCAACTGTGATGTGTTTGGACACTATGCATCAGAATGCCCCAATCCTAAGAGGAAGGAGGCTGATGTCAATCTCACACAGGTACATGAAGAAGAACACAGTCTTTTATTAACTGTCTGGGGTGAAGATATAGATAATTGGGTATTGCTTAATGAAGACAAAGTGTTCCCAACAACAAAAGAAAATGAGAAGGATACATGGTACTTGGATAATGGGGCCAGTAATCACATAACAGGGGTGCGTGAGTACTTTGCAGAACTTGATGAAAGAGTAACAGGGCAGGTGCGGTTTGGGGATGGGTCCAAAGTTCAGATCAAAGGAAGGGGTACAATTCTCTTGGAATGCAAAAATGGAGAGCAACAAGTCATCTCTGAGGTATATTATATCCCAGCCTTACAAAGTAATATATTTAGCCTCGGACAGATGACAGAAGTGGGATACAAGATCGAGATGCTTCAAGAATTCTTAAGGGTTCATGATGCTAGCAACAGGTTGATAATGAAGGTACAACGTTCAAAGAACAAGTTGTACAAGATTGTCTTGCATACAACACAACCGGTATGCTTTAGTGCGAGCTTAGATGATACGGCATGGTTGTGGCACGCAAGATTGGGTCACGTAAACTTCCGTGTGATCGAGTCTATGGTGGTAAAGGACATAGTACGGGGAGTGCCAAGAATTCACCATCCCACACAGATTTGTGAGGGATGTTTAGTTGCCAAACAGACCCGATATCCGTTCCCGAAAGAAGTAGAGTGGCGTGCAAGCTCTCCACTTGAATTGATTCATGCAGATTTGTGCGGTCCTATAACTCCCCAAACACTAGTTGGCAATCGATACTTTCTCCTCATTGTGGATGACTACAGCAGGTACATGTGGGTGTCGATGCTTAAAGCCAAAAGTGAAACTCTCACTGCCTTCAAGAGGTTCAAGAATCGAGTAGAAGGTGAAGGGCAATACAAGCTAAAAATGTTGCGTACTGATCGTGGTGGTGAATTCACGTCAAATGAATTCACTGAGTTCTGCAATCAGGAAGGAATCAAGAGGCAACTAACCGCACCCTACTCCCCTCAACAGAATGGGGTTGTAGAACGCAGGAATCGCACAATCCTTGAGGTCACCAGGTCTTTGTTGAAAGCAATAGATGTTCCAGAAACACTTTGGGGGGAAGCCGTTCGCCACGCTGTGCAAATTTTAAATCGAGTCCCGACAAGAGGAGTGAAAGATGTGACTCCATATGAAGGCATACAGGGGAAGAAACCCATACTTGAACACTTTAGAGTGTTTAGTTGTGTCGCACACGTAAAGGTGCCATCAAACAAGCTCACAAAATTGAGCGATAGGAGTGAGAAACTGGTGTATTGGGGAAATGAGGAAGGAAGCAAGGCATTCCGTTTATATTGCCCTGAAAGAAACAAAATATGTGTATCAAGAGACATCGTATTCGAAGAGAAGAGAAAATGGTACTGGGCTAAGGTCCAAGTAGAAGGCCCAATTTTAAGCAACAGTTGGGTTAGATTTCCCAGTGAAGGAGTAGCCCAAGAGAATGTGGGAGAATTCAATCCAACCCAAGTTGAGTTTGGAAACCCTAATCCACAGTCAAACGAAAGTCATCCACAATCGACATCACATGGTCAATTACAAGCTGGAAACGAATCACCAAGCTCAATTGCGGATACCTTATCTCCATCATCAGACGAAGTTCCCAGGGAAACATACGACGACACGCCAATTCGTGGCTTTCGGTCCCTGACCGATATATATGAAGAAACGCAAGCCCTGCAAGAAGAGTCAGAAGTCTTGATGTATGCAGGTGAAGAACCCACCACGTATGAAGAAGCTTTAGGTGACAAAGAATGGAGAACCGCAATGAAACAGGAGCTGGAATCTGTTGAAAAGAACGAAACTTGGAGACTTACCCACCTCCCCAAAGGGCATAAGGCAATAGGGCTGAAGTGGGTGTTTAAATTGAAGAAGGATGCGGAAGGGAAAGTAACCAAATACAAGGCAAGAATCGTAACAAAGGGATATGTACAGCAAAAAGGTGTCGATTTCGATGAAGCTTTCGCTCCAGTGGCGCGTTTGGAAACAATACGGACCATGTTGGCTTTGGCTGCAAGTGAAGGATGGAAGGTTCATCATTTGGATGTAAAATCAGCATTCTTAAATGGGATTCTGCAAGAAGAAGTATATGTCACACAACCAACCGGTTTTGTTATCGCAGGAAAGGAGAACATGGTGTATAGGTTGAACAAGGCTCTTTATGGCGTACGTCAGGCTCCCAGGGCATGGAACGATAGGCTTGATAAAACATTGAAAGAAATGGGATTCCAGAGATGTCCACAGGAATATGCTGTGTATAAACTCCAAAACTCAAACAGGTCATTGATTGTCGGGGTCTATGTGGACGACCTGATTGTGACAGGTTCAAATGAAGAATTAGTTGCTTAGTTTAAAAGAAGGATGTTGAAGTTTTTTGATATGAGTGACTTGGGAACCTTATCCTACTACCTAGGGATAGAAGTTCACCAAGACAAGGATGGCATCACAATCAGTCAAGCAGGGTATGCTAAGAAGATTTTGCAAATAGCAGGCATGGGAGAGTGCAACTCATCTCAATATCCAATGGAACCCCGACTGGGTTTGACAAAAGACAAAGATGGAATACCAATCAATGCTACCGAGTATTGACGCCTCATCGAAAGTCTTCGCTATCTCATCCACTCAAGACCTGATTTGAGCTACTCAGTTGGAGTAGTGAGTAGATACATGGAATCACCAAAGCAGAGCCATCTCAAAGTAGTCAAACACATTTTGATGTACGTAAAGGGGACAACCAACTTTGGTCTAATGTACAAGAAAGGTGGTGATAAAAGGCTTATTGGATTCAGTGATAGTAGCCATGGAATGGATATCGATGGTAGAAAGGGTACAACAGGAATGATTTTCTATCTATCAAGTAATCCAATCAGATGGTCGTCCCAGAAACAACAAACTGTGGCCCTATCTTCCTGCGAAGCAGAGTTTATGGCAGCAACTGCAACAGCATGCCAAGCACTTTGGCTAAGGAGTCTCCTCAAAGAATTGACCGGTTGGAAGGAAGAATGTGTCAAGATATATGTAGACAACAAGTCAGCCATAGCTCTTATGCAGAATCCTGTTTTCCATGGGAGGAGTAAGCACATTGACACCAAGTTCCATTTCATACGGGGTTGTATTGAAAGGAAACAAATTGATGTGAAACACATAAGTGGTGAAGAACAAAGAGCAGATCCCTTGACAAAAGCTTTGTAAAGACTCAAGTTCTTAGAGATGAGAAACCTTTTGGGAGCCGTAACACTTGAGGACAAAGTTCAGAATTAAGGGGAAGTACGTGGAGGAAAAAGTAATTCTGACCTGGTCTTTTATTGACCTTGTCAATAGGAATAAGTGACTTAGTTGCCACCTAGTTAGGAGCCCACGTTTTTCAGTTTTTTTAGCTTAGCAGTTTTTCCTTTGCTTATTATTTAAAGCCTTGTAAGTTTTTTGTTTTATTATCAGAAATAAGAAGAAGAAAATCTGGGAATCTTTTCCGTGCAGCTCTGTGCTTTGCTTTATTTGGGTATACTTCTTTGATCAAAACAGGGGCCTGCACCTACAATTCCATTTCTGACACTAAACAATCGGATATTTCTTGGAAAAGCTTTTAAGATAAACTCCTTTTATGTCAGAAACAAAGAACCAATTGTGTCTGTATGTAATTCTCAAATTAAGGATGTGTGTTATTTATAGCTATCTTCAGGCCCCAATTAAAATTTGTGAAGAGGGACGATCCTTGCTCTGTTTTTTATTTGACAGCAACACCAAATATTATAAGATGATTAGACCCCTAAAAACATAGAGTTATTATTTATTTATTTATTTATTTATTTTGTTTTTTTATATCATTAATGGTCCATTTATCAGCCGAAGACTGTAATGCGTATTTCAACCTGTTTGAAATGACTCATGTGTTTTGAATACGAATTACCTTACTATTTGAGTTTAGTTATTGTTTTTTAATTACCATAATATAAACATATATATTATACTCTTTTAGATGAAAAAATTATAAACAATATTTTGAAATGAAATAACATCTACATACTAATATAAAATAAGTAGTACTTAGTGGATGTGCTTACCCCAAGCCTTGTTATTATTTAACTATATATGACATGACATTATTATATTTATTAAGTTTGTGAGACTAGATGCTTTTAAATTCTTATGCTTTCACATTTCAATTGTTCACACATGTTTTTATATCTTTAAAATTTCCTCTCTCATTTCCAAACTAAGACAGTTACTAGAAACAAACATCGACAACAAAAATTTTTGCTCCATCACCTTACTGACTACAGATGTCGCTACAAGTGCTTCAAGAGTTTTTTACGAATGAATTAATTCCATACTTATAGACGGGTTTTGTCACTACTCCTTTACTAATTTCTATGTAGATAACCAAAGATGAACGAATAACACCTGTAAAAAACATAATTCAAGCCACTTCTAGCAACTGATGTTCGTATCTAATGGTATTTTAGAAGAAAAGTAACAGTATATTGTCACTAGTTAGTTCAACAATATAATTGGTCTTATGTTTTCAAATATGAGTGTAATAGATATCAACACCTCTTAATTGATTGATTGAAAACATGTCCAGAATATAAATACAAGAGACGAGATAAAATAAGAAAGGATAATCACTAAAGCTAAACAATATACCCTAAATAAAACAAAGATACATATAAAATGGACGGATTCCTTCACTCCCCCTCAAGCTCGAGCATGGAGAGTACGAATGCCCAGTTTGCCTCAAAAAGAACGTAGACCTTCGGCATTGAGAGCTTTAGTAAAAATGTCAGCCACTTGATTTGTAGTGTTGATGTATTTTGTAATGATTTGTTTAGTCTCAACTCGCTCTCAAACATAATAACAATCCTTTTCAATATGTTTGGTAAGTTCATGGAAGACTCGATTATTAGCGATTTGCCTAGCAACTTGATTATCACAGAATAGCCAACGCATCCAAAGAATCTTGCTTAAACGGGTAGCCATTGCTCAGGATCAGCGAAAAAACATGAAACAACAGATTGTGTTTTTGTTCGCCATGAAATTGGGGCTTCTCACAACAAAACAAGACATCCTGTTCAAGATCGTCCTGAGAACTGATACCCCAACCAATCAGAATCACATAAGGAAGTAAGCCCAAGGCCTCTTATTTTTGGAAGAAGAATACCTTGACCTTGGATGGCTTTTAAGTAACGAACGATACACATGGCAGCATCCAAGTGTTTTTTCGAGGATCGGAGACAAATTGGCTGAGAAAATTCACTGCATAAGAGATGCCCGATCTGGTTACTTACAAATATAAGAGTCGACCAATCAGTCGAAGATATTGAGTGCTATCAACAGAAGGGCTATTAGTTTCTACATCAAGTCGTAAATTCTGCTCCATGGGGAAAGCACTTGGTCGACAACCTTCTTGACTACTGTCTTTAAAGATATCTAGGGTGTACTTTCTTTGACTAAGCACCAACCCTTCTGTTCTGCGAATTTCTTCGACGCCCGAGACATAATTTAGAGGACGAAGATCTTTGATGCTGAACTGACTGTGTAGATGTAGTTTTGAATTATTTAATTTAGCATCGTCATTTCCCATTAGAATGACATCATCAACATAAATAAGAACATCAATAAAGGAGGTGTACATTTTGTAGACGAGGAGCGAATGATCTGGACTGTTTGAAATCGATGTTCAATAAGGCACAAGTGAACTTTTGATACCATTTTCGAGATGCTTGACGAAGACCATAAAGAAATCTATGTAGACAACAAACTCGAGTTTCTCTATTTCTGGAAAATCCTTGAGGGATCTTCATGTAAGTTTCATCTGCTAAATGGCCATGAAGAAATGCGTTATTTACATCCAGTTGATGGATGGACCAATTTTTCTTAACTGCTGCAGCCAGCAAGGTGTGGACAGTGACCAAGTTAACGACAAGAGCAAAAAGTCTCATGGAAGTCGACCCCTTCCATTTGTGTAAACCCTTTCGCAACAAGGCGGGCCTTGTAACGATCCAATTATCCTGTTGGCTAGAACATAATTTTGTACACCCATTTTGAAATAATCACTCGTTTTTATGGAGGAAAATTCTCAAGAGTCCATGTACTGTTTTGTTCCAGAGCATTGATTTCATTTTGCAAGACTTCTTGCCACCGAGCATCTTTAGTGGCCCGGTAATAGTTTCTTGGCTCATCATGTTTAGTGATGGAAGCTAGATAAAATTTGTGAGATTTAGAAAACTTTTCATAAGAGACAAAGTTAGCCAGAGGGTTTACCGTTGAGCTGTCGTGACTCGCTTTGGGTCGAGTGTGGTCTGTGGAGGGAGGCTCTCTCGTAGAGAAATCTTTAAGATGCTTTGGTTGAGTTTTGACCCTTTCACTACGTCTTATAAGAGTCGCGTTGTTCAGGTCCTTATTCATGGTTATATTTTCATTGGTTTCTGAAAAACCAAGATCAACCGTAGGGGCATCGTTTCCACCTATAGGGACAAAACTCAAAGCTTGTTCGTCAGTTACTAACATTTAATCAACCTCTATTTCTATTTATGGGCATTAATCATTATTTGCAAAGCTTCCTTCTGGTATGTTGACTTCATCATCAACAATATTTATTAACAAGTCTTCATAACCTTTATTTTCTAAAGTCATATTTTTGAAATGAAAGTTGCTTTATATGAACACCACATCTCGAAAGAAATTTATCCTTCGATCTACGAAGTCATAAACTCAATAAACATTCTGACCTTGAGGATAACCAATGAAGACTCTCCCCCTAACTTGGAATTTTTGTCCTCGTGTCTCGTTGTTTATGACATATACAAGACATTTGAATATTTGCATGTGGTCATATGTGGGCTTTTGTTTGAACACAACTTTGAATGGGGGTTTGTTCTTTATAGACTTCAAAGGGAGTCTATTAATGAGTAAGTGGCTGTCATGACACACTCTCCCCAAAATCTAACCGGTAGGTTGGCCTAAAATCAGATATCACAAGCTGCCTCAAGGATAAGGATGTGTATGTGCTTTCGTTTTACCACCCCATTTTGTTGTGTGGTGTGGGCACAAGATGTTTCAAGAATGATACAATGTTTAGCATAAAATTCTAACATGAAGGAAGAAGTGGAGGCTCCTCCATTATCACTCCGTAATCTTTTAATCTCTTTTCCAAATTGAGTTTTTACCATGTAAAAATTAACAAAACCTTCACTAGCCTCATTCTTGTGGTTAATCAGATATACCCAGATTGCATGACTAAAATCGTCAAAACTAGTAAAAAAAATAGCGTGCTCCAGAAGACGATGGTACACGATAACTTCCCCATATGTTGTAATGTATTAAATCCAAACAATCAATCACTTTTACTGAACTACTATGGAAAGGTAAATGAGTTTTTTTGGCCTTTATACAAGAATCACGTAACTTACTTTCTATGGAGTTGTTGGATTTAGACAAACACTCAATTTGACGAATTTTTTCTTCAAACGCATGCCCTGAGACTGCCATCACCACCCCTCTACTTATTATAAACTTCATGCAATAAATACCATATTTACACTAACTCGTGCCAATCACTCTCTTCATAACTAAGTCCTATATAACATAAAAGTCATGAAAGAATGCCACAGCACAATTGAGACCCTTTATTAATTGAGTACCGACAATAGGTTGGTTTTGAATGAAGGTATGTAAATGATATTTTCCAATTTTATATCTTTAGTTACGGTGGTCGTTCCAGCCCCTTCTATAGTCACTTTTTCACCATTAGGAATAGTGACATTATCATGAGAGTGTTTTGTTCCAGCCCCTTCTATAGTCACTTTTTCACCATTAGGAATAGTGACATTATCATGAGAGTGTTTTGTCCATTCTTGTAAAAATCAAGGTCGGTAACTATATTTTCTATGGAACCAGAGTCCACAACCCAATTATTGTTCAATTTTGACTTATCATCCAAAAATCAAGGTTGATAACTATATTTTCTGTGGAACCAGAGTCCACAACCCAATCATTGTTCTATTTTGTCTTATCATCCATGTTGACTGGAGTTTCAGAGGTAGAATAATCAGTAAATAATTGTGTCACCAATCTTGCGTACTATTCGCTAGTGAGGCATGGTGTTGGACTTGAATTGAGACCGACTTGTGCCACATTTGGTTTAATTTCAGTCTTCGTTGGCCGAGTTTTGCCTTTTCTTTTCATCTTGTCAGGCCACCATTGTAGCTAGTCGATGCTTTCAAAACAACCTTCCTATTTGTGCCCATATTTGTTGCAAAATGTGCAGCGGGTCGCTTTGTCATTCATACCATGTTGGTTTTACTATTTTCCTCTTCCATTTTGACTCGAACGATGATCTTTGCTTTTATTTTGTGAGAATTCTTAAAAGGAAGTAGATTCTACAACATGTTTCTTCACAAAATTGATGGCCCTTTGTTGTTCGTCTTCAACAATGAGGTGGTCGGCTGTCCCAAGACATGGTGCTGGCTTCATGGAGAGAATCTGAGTTTTAATGGTCTCGAATTTGTCTTCAATACCCATCAAAAACTCATACATTTGCTCCTTCTCTTTGGTTTTAACCGTTCTTTTATCTAGACCACATGTGCACTTAGGTGTAGGTGATGCTTATTGTATTTCGTCCCAAATCCTTTGTAGTTTTTTGTAGTATGCTAAGAAGTAAGCCTTGTCTTGTTGGGTTATAGTGATGGTCTATTTCGCCTCATATGCTCGGGGTGCAATTTTTTTACTGAAGCGTTCTTCAAGGTCTTCTTATATTTCTCTAACATTCTTGGCGTACTTGACACAACTTCTGATTTCTTTCTCAATGGCGATGGTGAGCTATTCCTTGATCATGGCATCATACCTACTCCACATCATTAGATTTGGAGTTCCTTCCTCAGGCATCTCTAACGTTCCATCAACAAAACTGATTTCGTTTTTGGTGAAAAGAAAACTAACATGAATATGTTTTGGATAATCAGATGCATGCATGTAATAGACGAAGTTGACATCGATCTGTTTGCCACTTGACCCATCTTAGACGACGTCGCTCTCGTATCTAGGCTTGGTCATGATTTGGAGGTTTGCAATCGCTCTCATACCATAATAGATATCAAAACTTCGTAATTGATTGATTGAAAACATGTCCAGGATATAAATACAAGAGATGAGATAAAATAGGAAGGGATAATCACTAAAGCAAAACAAGATATCCTCAATAAAAGAAAGATATAGATAAAATGGATGGATTCCTTCACAGTGTTCGATGACTTTTTATTAAATCAAGGTGAGAAATGTTTTAAAAGTTCATTTTGTAGAGGCAATATAGGGAGTATTAGTGAAATATTGAAGCAATATGCAAAGTACTAAGTGAGGTATTGAGATTTGGGAACATTGTAAGGGAGCAACTCCGAAGGAGAATCTTCCTTAATATTTTATTGAGAGGATTCATAACCGTTAATAGTTTCCACAATAGTTGGTTTCTCCCGTTTAGTAATTCCCATGGTGCTTAGTAACGGAGATAGTACCCGGGGGGAGGGGGGCAGCAGCTAGATGCTACGCCTCAACCAAATTTTTCTAATTGAAGTAAATTCTAATTCTAATTTAGTTGCAAGTGAAAATATCCCTATCGAATTGATAATTATACCTCATAGCCCCTTCCATCAATTTAAATCATTATTTACCCTAAATCCCAATCCTCAGTTAATTATTTTGCAGACTTAGTGCTGCTTCTCAACTCCAATCTCCAAGTCAAACTTATTTATACTTTTTTATACATTCTAACTTTTTTCTAATTTACAATTAGTAACATTATTATAACTAGTAAATTAGCTTATTATAAATATAAGGTAAATCGTAAGACACAAAGAACCATTATTTTTTTCCGTACTAAAATAAGATGTTCATAACCACAATTGCATCCTGTTAGTGATAATCATAGAGAAATATGTTCAAAATTCAAGCCGACAACCTAACAGGATTAGTAATATCGAAAAGCCAATATTCTCATTCAAATTTACTAACCCTTTTACACTATTTAGTTATAAATATATTTTAATATGTTATTACAATGTAAACCCCCTTATTCAAAAAATTTGGCTCTGCCCCTACTAGTGCTTGTAACACACACATTTTGAAAACGTGTTTTGTAATGAATTTTATTACGTAATATTACGTAAATTTGAGTAATTGAGTTCTAACATATAGTTTTTACTAGAAATGAAGTAAAACTATGTTTAGAATCACACAAAAATATTGGAAGTCTTATGAGATTCCAATCAAAAGATAAATAATTTTGTTAGAAACATTTTGGCGAAAACATCATCGAAATCCGAGTTATAACGAAGAAGTTATGACCAATCGAAGATCCGTGACAAATCCGGTACGGTGCCGAATGACGTAAAAAGTGAGTTTTCGATGAACTACTTTTTAGCCTTGGTGATCTAAATGAAAGTCGTAGTATTTGTTAAACCGAGAATTGTCATAAAAAGAACGTCCAAATCTGACTTCGTATGAGGAAGTTATGATTTTTCTAAGTTTCGGAATAATAGTAGACAGATAAAAACTTGAAATAAAGATCGAGCGATATTAAGCCGACACAACCTAAACGAGAATCGAAGGTTTCGTCATTAGTAGTACAACGGTAAAAAGACAGACGAAAACGAACGTCGGATGAAGAAGTTATGAATTTTTAACGGATTTTCCTGTCCCGGTCTGTTAAAAATAATAATATTAAAAATAAAGTCAAAATTAGCCGACGAAGTCTAAAAGAAAGTTGTAGAGCATAATTTTACCTACGTGTGCATATAAAGAACGACAAAAAACGGAGCTCGTATGCAAAGTTATGGATTTTAGAAGTTCAGGGCACAAAATTCTAGAAAATCACTAAAACCGAGAAGAATCGCATGGCACAGCTTCGGCCACGTCACCCTTCTCGCATGTAGACGCGTGTCCGAGCCGGAGAACCAAGCGATGTGAGGTCCAATAGTCTTCCGACGTATGTGCACCCCCGTGTCCGAAGCAGCTACGTCATCCGAGACGTTGGACCAATCGGAAGCCGATGCGTACCCATCTCGCATCCGAGCCTCGCCCTTTCTATCACGTGTTCCGAACCTTGCATCCACCTGCCCCCTTCTTCTTACTTCAGATCCGAGGCTCGCACCTATATAAAGGGTACGAGACCTCCCGGTTAGTGTTGGAATTTTTGCCACTTTTCACCCCTAATTTCATATTTGAGCTACTTCCACTTCCCCCGAAGCCCCGAGATCATTTCCAACACCCAGAACACGCCCCGAAGTGCCCGAAGACCCCGATAAATTTATCTTTCCGGTTTGAAGCTCTACCTTCGCAGAGTCTGGTTTTCAATAAATCTCCCGGTTTTCAACAAAGGAAGTTATATTTAGAGCCGAAGTGCTGCCCAAGTTACTATTTTAACCCCCAGTTATTTCACTCACTGTGAGTTCAATATATAGGAACAATTGTATGTTATATGTTATATGTACTATGTGCTTTTCAGTGTTATTATTTTGGGTTATTTTCCCGTGTTATTTTTATTCGCTATTTTAATAGTAAAATAATACCTTTGACCATGTGATCAATGAAAGGACTTAGATTCACATTGGTACTGGTATTTAGCCTCTGGCTATGTAGAGCATGTCTCCGTAAGATAATGACTTATATTTTATGGCATTGGCAGAAGGTTAGACAGGACGTGAAAACCTGAAATCTACCAAATTGTTTAATCAGAAATTGAATGTCTTCTGTGCCATTTGGGCTGAAGTTTTATTGATGTATATCAAGTATCGAAATCGTTATGTCTCATTGATCGTATATCTTTGAATCAAGTCATTGATTGTTATGGAAAGCTTATCACATGATTCACATATGTCTTTGTTGTTCCTCTTTGCTTCTGCTATAATGATGTATATATATGGCATAATGTTATATTGTATCTATTAGTGAACTCACTAAGCGTTACCGCTTATATCTCTCAATGTTTAACAATTGCAGGAGATAAGTAAGGAGTGTAGTCATATACTGTTAGAAGCTATTAAATAGTTTGAAACTATTGTATTTTGTGCTCATGTAAATATAAAACTATAGTATCCTGGGAAGTTATGTAACATATAATACTTTGTAATAGTCGGTTTGTATCCATTCGTTTGTAAACAAGTTATCAATGTAAAATATTATTTAGTGAATATGCATGTAGCATGTTTTGGAGTCACAACTGTTTCAATTATGAAAGCAAGTGTGGGTCTTTCAGTGCTAATGTTTTCTCCCTATGTGGATGTATCGAATTTCAAAAAAATATAGGTTCCAAATATTCACTTTATGTGTTTTGATACTTCTACAAAGCTGCGTTAAGATATGCCTTTTAATGCTAAATTTAACTTCATAGGTGTGATCAGAGTGTGTGGTTTTCCCATTAAGTCACATACAGACATATATGAATGGTTCCAAGCTGTCTATTCACAATTTGTACTAATTAATAAGCTCCTACAATACCTTTTTTGACATTAAAATGGTTATTTGACGCAATAAGCTCTTGAAAAAAAAACTCATAATTTGGTTGCGCTAACAGTCGATATATTTCATAGTGCTAATGATTGTCATTAATTCGTCTACACAAATAGACCTTTCTTTGGTTTGACATGCAGCTTTATGATCATTTTAGCATCATAAGAACCTAGATTTAAGCATAATTGATGAACAGAACAAAGCTAGTTACAATCACGACTAGTGTTGAAGTTCTTTTTCTTGTGTCTTCATATCTCTTTGAATTCTGTGGTGGTGTAAATATATCTTTGAACATAGTCAGAACTTAGATTTAAGCATAATTTTCTCTATTGCCAGCAGACACGTTTCAAAAGTGTAAATATTTCTTTGAATTTTGTGGTAGTGTAAGGGCTTCTTTCTTAAGTTACAGAGGATATTATAGGAGGAACTAAAATTTAGTGAAAAAGTAAATGAGTTTTGGAAACAACAGTTTGTAAATAGGCGGATGATGTAAAACATACTATAGGGTTCTTTATTTCTGGAATTTTCCGTAAGATAAAAGAAAACTGGGACAAACAAATCCAATCCCACACTTTCAAGCAAGCACATACCATAAGTTTATAAGATCTAATTATCAATCATTTTCATCTGGCCAACAGGATTGTTGAAAGCTTGGAACTCACAATACTTGCAACTCAATGGCATGAGGGACTCGATCCCCAACTCATGGTGATGAAGATGATGATGACCATGATCATTGTTAACTGGATCTGCAATCTTACGTGAAATCACGACTGAATTGATCACGTCATCATTTGGATGAAAAACGGAGAGAACTTCGAACCCTTGAAGTTGTTGTGCTTCTACCACTGGATAGAGAAAGACACGGGCACCATGAGCACTCCTCAGCATGAGCAAAGCACCTGGGGCCATGTACTTTGCCAAATGATCAATCACCTTAACCTTCTCATCAACATCCATCCCTACAAGTGCAGCCAAGAAAATGACATCATATCCCTTCAACTCATCTGTCACATCCATTATATTGGCAGTGTGGAATACCATTCTTTGGGACATATCAGAATCAGACGAAACAAGATGAGAGGCCATCGAATTTGCGGAAGAGTCTATGTCGTAGTTGTGAAAAATGGTGTCCTTGAGATGATAAGAGGCTAATACAATAGATGTGAGAGGCAAGGGGCCAGACCCCACAAATGCAAGACGCTTAGGGGCTTCTCCAAATGCAGAATAGTGTTGAATAAGAATGTCAAACTCAAGACGGCTAAGCTTCAGGTAATTGGAGTAGTAAGGGAATTCTTTTAGATGGTGAAGTGGATTTGGGAAAGAACCTAAAATGGTGGAGAAGTGGGCTTCAAGATGGCCTTCAGCCTCACCACAAAGTCTTATGAGCTTTGACCTTATTTCTTGAATATTGGCCGGGAGACTGGATATGTTTATAGAACAGGGTGGGATGCATGTGCGGACCAGCTCAGTGAAGAGGCTATCAACATCTTTGGAGGGTTTCAGATTTTCAAGCTTTGAAATTTTGTGATAAATCTCACACACTTTCTCTACCAAAACGATCTCTTTCTGGAGTGATTCCATGTCTGACACTAAACAATCGGATATTTCTTGGAAAAGCTTTTAAGATAAACTCTTTTTATGTCAAAAACAAAGAACCAATTGTGTCTGTATGTAATTCTCAAATTAAGGATGTGTGTTATTTATAGCCATCCTTAGGCCCCATATAAAATTTGTGAAGAGGGACGATCCTTGCTCTGTTTTTTATTTGACAGCAACACCAAATATTATAAGATCATTAGACCCCTAAAAACGTAGAGTTATTATTTATTTATTTATTAATTTATTTATTTTGTTTTTTTTATATCATTACTGGTCTATTTATCAGCCGAAGACCGTAATGCGTATTTTACATTTCGGTATGTTCTGATACGATTTCAACCCGTTTGAAATGACTCATGTGTTTTGAATACGAATTACCTTACTATTTGAGTTTAGTTATTGTTTTTTTTTTATTAACATAATATAAACATATATATTATACTCTTTTAGATGAAAAAATTATAAACAATATTTTGAATTGAAATAACATCTACATACTAATATATAATAAGTACGTAGTACTCAGTGGATGTGCTTACCCCAAGCCTTGTTATTATTTAACAATATATGACATGACATTATTAAATTTATTAAGTTTGTGAGACTAGATGCTTTTAAATTCTTATGCTTTCACATTTCAATTGTTCACACATGTTTTATATCTTTAAAATTTCCTCTCTTTTCCAAACCAAGACAGTTACTAGAAACAAACATCGACAACAAAATTTGTTGCTCCATCACCTTACTGACTACATATGTCGCTACAAGTGCTTCAAGAGTTTTTTGCGAGTGAATTAATTTCGTACTTGTAGATGAGTTTTGTCACTACTCTTTTACTAATTTCTATGTAGATAACCAAAGATGAATGAATAGCACCTGTAAAAAACATAATTCAAGCCACTTATAGCAACTGATCTTCCTATCTGATGGTATTTTAGAAGAAAAGTAACAGTATATTGTCACTAGATAGTTCAGCAATATTACTGGTCTTATGTTTTCAAATATGAGTGTAATAGATATCAACAATTCTTAATTGATTTATTGAAAACATGTCCAGAATATAAATACAAGAGACGAGATAAAATAAGAAGGGATAGTCACTAAAGCTAAATAAGATACCCTAAATAAAGCAAAGATACATATAAAATGGACGGATTCCTTCACTCCCCCTCAAGCTCAAGCATGGAGAGTACGTATGCCCAGTTTGCCTCAAAATGAACGTAGACCTTCGGCATTGAGAGCTTTAGTAAAAATGTCAGCCACTTGATTTGTAGTGCTGATGTATTTTTTAATGATTTGTTTAGTCTCAAATCGCTCTCGAACAAAATAACAATCCTTTGCGATATGTTTGGTAAGTTCATGGAAGACTCGATTATTAGAGATTTGCTTAGCAGCTTGATTATCACAGAAAAGCTTGGTAGGACCATCTTGAATCACGTTAAGTTCACTCAATAGCCAACGCATCCAAAGAATCTTGCTTAAACGGGTAACCATTGCTCAGGTTCAGCGAAAAACGTGAAACAACTGATTGTTTTTTTGTTCGCCATGAAAATGGGGCTTCTCACAACAAAACAAGACATCCAGTTCAAGATTGTCTAGAGAACGGACACCCCAACCAATCAGCATCATAGAAGGAAGTAAGCCCAAGGCCTCTTGTTTTTGGAAGAAAAATACATTGCCCTTGGGTGGCTTTTAAGTAATGAACAATACACATGGCAGCATCCAAGTGTTTTTTCGAGGATCGGAGACAAATTGGCTGAGAAAATTCACTGCATAAGAGATGTCCGATCTGGTTACTTATAAATATAAGAGCCGAGCAATCAGTCAAAGATATTGAGTGTTATCAACAGGAGGGCTATTAGTTTCTACATCGAGTCGTAAATTCTGCTCCATGGGGAAAGCACTTGGTCGACAACCATCTTGACTACTGTCTTTAAAGATATCTAGGGTGTACTTCCTTTGACTAAGCACCAACCCTTCTGCTGTGCGAATTTCTCGGCGCCTGAGAAATAATTTAGAGGACAAAGATCTTTGATGCTAAACTGATTGTGTAGATGTAGTTTTGAATTATTTAATTTAGCATCGTCATTTCCCATTAGAATGACATCATCAACATAAATAAGATCATCGATAAAGGAGGTGTATGTTTTCTAGACGAGGAGCGAATGATCTAGACTGTTTGAAATCGATGTTCAATAAGGCACAAGTGAACTTTTGATACCGTTTTCGAGATGCTTGACGAAGACCATAAAGAGATCTATGTAGACGACAAACCCGAGTTTCTCTATTTCTGGAAAATCCTTGAGGGATCTTCATGTAAACTTCCTTTGCTTAATGGCCATGTAGAAAAGCGTTATTTACATCCGGTTGATGGATAGACCAATTTTTCTTAACTGCCACAGCCAGCAAGGTGTGGACAGTGACCAACTTAGCGAAAAGAGCAAAAGTCTCGTGGAGGTCGACCCCTTCCATTTGTGTAAACCCTTTCGCAACAAGTCGGGCCTTGTAACGATCCACTTATCCTGTTGACTAGAACTTAATTTTGTACACCCATTTTGAAATAACCAGTCGTTTTCAAGGAGGAAAATTCTCAAGAGTCCATGTAATGTTTTGTTCCAGAGGATTGATTTCATTTTGCAAGACTTCTTGCCACCAAGCATCTTTAACGGCCTGGTAATAGTTTCTTGGCTCATCATGTTCAGTGATGGAAGCTAGATAAAATTTATGAGATTTAGAAAACTTTACATAAGAGACAAAGTTAGACAGAGGGTGTACCGGTGAGCTGTCGTGACTGGCTTCGGGTCGAGTGTGGTCTATGGAGGGACGCTGTCTCGTAGAGAAATCATTAAGATGCTTTTGTTGAGTTTTGACCCTTTCGCTACGTCTTATGAGAGTCGTGTTGTTCAGGTCGTTATTCATGGTTATATTTTCATTGGTTTCTGAAAAACGAAGATGAACCGTAGGGGCATCTTTTTCACCAATAAGGACAAAACTCAAAGCTTGTTCGTCGCTTATTAACGTTTGATCAACCTCTATTTCTGTTTCTGAGCATTAATCATCATTTTCAAAGCTTACTACTGGTATGTTGACTTCATCATCAACAATATTTATTAACAAGTCTTCATCATCTTTATTTTCTAAAGTCATATTTTTCAAATGGAACTTGCTTTATATGAACACCAAATCTCGAGAGACATTTATCCTTCGATCTACCAAGTCATAAACTCAATAAACTTTCTGACTTTGAGGAAAACCAATGAAGACCGGGGTCCCCCTAACTTGGAATTTCTCTCCTCGTGTCTCGTTGTTTATGACATATACAAGACATCCTAATATTTGCATGTGGTCATACGTGGGCTTTTGTTTGAACACAACTTTGAATGGGGGATTGTTCTTTATAGATTTCAAAGGGAGTCTATTAAAGATGTAAGTGACTGTCATGACACACTCTCCCAAAAATCTAACCGGTAGGTTGGCCTAAAATCGGATATCACAAGCTGCCTCAAGGATGTGTATGTGATTTCGTTTAGATAAACTTGGTGAAAATCACGTATTGTATATCACTCAATAATAGAGTACATAAGAAATATATATGGATTACATAATTACACTTTGCACCCCTATAATAATAAAGTATATTAATTGTCTAATATTCCCCCGCAAGCTAAGGCCGGGGAACGACCTGTAGCTTGGATCTTATCTCAGCAAACCGTTGGGATGACAATGGCTTTGTAAATATATCTGCAATCTGATCATGTGTGGAAATGAATTGTACCGAGAGTTTCCGCGTAGCTACCTTTTCTCTGACAAAATGGAAATCAACCTCAACATGTTTCGTGCGAGCATGGAAGACCGGATTTGCCGATAAGTATGTAGCACCCAAGTTATCACACCACAATACCGAAACAGATTTCATAGAAACTCTGAGTTCTCGAAGGAGTGCTTCAAGCCAAGTGAGTTCGGCTACAGTATCAGCTAAGGCTTTGTACTCCGATTCCGTTGATGACCGAGAGACAGTTCGTTGTTTTCTGGCCGACCAAGATATGAGATTGTTGCCAAGATAAATGGCATATCCCCCGGTGGATCGACGGTCATCTAGGCTACCAGCCCAGTCAGCATCCGAAAAAGCATTCAAGGAAGGAGCATGAGAATCAGTGTAAGCATGAAGAACAGACCCTGAGTTTTGTTTTATAAGAAGACCATAGTCAGATGTTCCCTGAAGATACCGAAGAATCCTCTTAACGGCAGACCAATGATTGATAGTAGGAGAATGCATGAACTGGCAAACCTTGTTGACAGCATAGGTGATGTCTGGACGAGATAAGGTAACATATTGAAGGGCCCCAACAAGTTGACGGTATTTAACCGGGTCATCGAACAAGGCACTATCACCAAGATACAAATTGGCAGTGGTAGTAATCGGAGATGACACTGGCTTTGCATGAGAGAGATTTGCCCGTTGAAGTAATTCTAGGATATATTTCTTTTGAGACAAAAGAATGTCTGAATCTTTGGGAACCAATTCAATGCCCAAAAAATATGAAAGAGATCCCAAATCTTGAAGGGCAAATGTTTGACTCAGCTGTTTAATGATCTTATCGATGGCAGTGGAATTGTTACCGGTAAGGATAATATCATCGACATAAACCAACATATACAAAGTGGTACCCTTAGATGAGTAAATAAATAGTGAGGAATCGGTCTTGGAGCCATGGAAACCGAGAGCTTGTAAAACCTTTGTTAGCCGATGAAACCATGCACGGGGCGCCTGTTTGAGCCCGTATAGAGATTTGTGAAGCAAGCAGAGATGATGAGGTTTCATAGGATCAACAAAACCAGGTGGCTGTCGTAAGTAAATCGTCTCGTTGAGTTCTCCATGCAAGAAGGCATTTTGAACATCCAATTGTCGTAGAGACCATTTATGTGTAACAGCAAGAGAGAGAGAACTGTACGAATAGTAGTAGATTTGACAACAGGACTGAATGTTTCAGTGTAGTCAATACCTGGTTGTTGATTGAAACCTTTTGCAACGAGACGCGCTTTGTACCGAGTGATTTTACCGGTTTGATCTCGTTTAAGTTTGTACACCCATTTGCAATCAACTACATTTGCATTAGGAACAGGTGGAACAAGAGACCATGTTTGATTATGCATTAGAGCATGATATTCTTCATTCATGGCAGCTTGCCATTTTGGTGATTTGTTGGCATTGGCAAAGGTTGTTGGCTCGATTGTAGAGAAGTCAGTATGACTAGTGAAGGCATAAGGGTTAAATGGAACACGAGGTTTGGGATTAGGGCGAAGATGAGAGGGGCGTACTCGAGGAGGTGGATGATTAGTATGAGCATTGGCATTACTGGAGGTAGTAGGTGGAGGAACTGATGATGTGGGAGTAGGAGCAGGAGGTGTGGATGGGCTGTTGGGTGTGGTATCATCAGAATGGGTTGAAGTGTTTGGTGAGTTGTCAGTAGCGGGTGGACTTTCGGTTAGGGTTATAGGAGTGATAGTTTCATAGGAAGAAATAAGTGTAGGATAACTAGAGATATATGGGTCGGAAGGTGTAGGTATCTCAGGTGGAGGAACGGTGTGTAAAAAGGGGAAGTGTTGTTCAACAAAACGAACATGACGGGCGATGTACATGCGATCAGTGGTGATATCGAGGCACCGATAACCATGGTGATCAGGACTGTAACCGAGAAAGACACATGGAAGGGAACGAAAATCCATTTTGTGTTGATTATATGGACGAATATGATGATAACACAGACAACCAAAAACACGCAAGAATGAAAAATCGGGTTTGTGAGAAAAGGCGTGTTCAAGAGGTGACACATTAGATGCTGTACGGGAGGGCATGCGATTAATCAGGTAAACAGCTGTGTCATAAGCATAGTGCCAAAAACGAGATGGTACACCGGATTGAGCAAGCAGAGTGAGTCCAGTTTCCACAACATGTCGATGGCGACGCTCAACAAAGCCGTTTTGCTCACTCGTGTGAGGACATGAGCGTCTATGGGTGATGCCAAGAGGAGAAAAGAAATTAGGGAGGTTTCGAAATTCGCCACCCCAGTCAGTTTGGACAGATTTGAGTTTTGTGTTAAACTGTCGTTCAACCATAGCTAGAAAGTGTTTAAATTGAGGAAACACATCAGATTTATGTTTTAAAGGGAAAAACCACATGTAACGAGTAAAATGATCAACACAAAGTAGGAAATAAGTATGTCCATCAGAAGAGGTAATAGGAGCAGGTCCCCATACATCACAAAAAACCAAATCTAAAATACAAGAACTTTTAAAATTCGATAAAGGCAAAGACAATTTAGATGATTTTCCTACATGACATGCATTACAAGGAATACATGACTTTTTGTGCAAAACTGGAAGAGAGTATTTTGATAGCATGGAATGTAAAAGTTGCGAATGAGGGTGACCAAGCCGTTGATGCCATGTGTGAACAGGGGCACGAACAGCAGTGAAGACCTTTCTTGAAATTGGTTGGAAAGATGGGAGGTGAAGCGAGTAGAGCCCGTTCTTACTTGGACCCGTGAGGAGGATATTGCCTGACTTCTCGTCCTTCATGGAGTAAAAGGTGTCATGAAATTCAAAGAAAACATTGTTATCATGACAGAATTGTTGAACAGAAAGAAGATGTTGTTTAATTTGTGGAACATGAAGAATATTGAGTAAAGAAAGCGGTTTGTTTGGAGAATGAAGCTGAGTAGAACCGACATGTAAAATGGGTAAACCCTTACCATTGCCAACATGGAGAAAATCTTCACCATAATATGGTTCAGCCGTGCCGACGCTAGACGATTCTGGTGCTACATGGCTGTTAGCACCGGTGTCAAGAAGCCAGGAAGGAGATTGTGACCGGTAATCAGCATGATTGGCTGATGATTGTTGTCTGTTGCGGAAGGTTGCTGGGTCACGATTCGGACAATCAGATGGGATGTGACCAATGCCACATCGGTTGCAAGTTCCATACACCATATTCTGATTGGATGCCCAATTGAATTGTCCTCTGCTGGTTCGATTGTTCGAACTACGTCCACGCCCACGGTTGTTGGTGGTGCGACCACGGCCACGGTTGTTTTGAGAGTATGAAGTAAAGCAAGCTTGTGGCTGTTGGGAGACAGGTTGTAGGCTGAATCCAAGCTGTGAAGCAAGTTGATTTAAAGCATGAACAGGATCCTGTGGTGAAGAACCTGTTAGGGTAGACATGCCAACAGTATGAGTAGTAAAGGCCTGTTGTGATGGAACAACAGGAATAGATTGTTTGATCATGTAATCGTGATCTGAGAGTAGTCCCTGTAACTCATTAAAGGCAGTTGGAACTTGTCTAGCAAGAAGAGTCGATTTTAAACCATTATAATCTTCACGAAGGCCTGCAATAACAAGCATAACCAAATCTTTTTCTTTGAAAGCTTCACCAATGTTGGATAAGGCATCGGCATATTCTTTTGCTCTATTGAGGTAGGCTTCTGATGTTTCATCACCCTTCATATGTATCTTTAGTAACTGTGTTTTGAGCGTATATTCCCTAGAAGACGTGTGTGGGGCATATGCACGTTCTAGTGAGAGCCAAACTTCACGGGATGTAGTAGTGCCTTGAACATGTGGAAAGGCAGCCTCTGATATTGTTGAGATGAGCAACATCCTAACATGGGCGTCATTGGAAATCCAAATCTGATAGTTAGGGTTTGGCTGAGTTTCTGTGGTGGTTTCTTTGTCTGAAGAACTGGTCTGATCAATTGTTTTAGATGGACAGGGAATGGAACCATCGATATAACCAATAAGATTGTTTGTGACAAGAAACGGATGAATCATGGTTTTCCAAAAACCATAGTTTGTGGGAGAAAGAGTGAAACCGAACTTGTGAGAATTGTGAGAAGTTTTCTCAGATGTAGAGAAAGCAGCGATTAAGGCCATTGTTCAGTCGGAGGTGTTGAAGGAAGTTGGCGGCAATTAGGGTTGCCGAGAAAACAGGCTCTGATACCAAGATAAACTTGGTGAAAATCACGTATTGTATATCACTCAATAATAGAGTACATAAGAAATATATATATGGATTACATAATTACACTTTGCACCCCTATAATAATAAAGTATATTAATTGTCTAATACGTTTTACCACCCCATTTTGTTGTGGGGTGTGGGCACAAGATGTTTCAAGAATGATGCAATATTTAGCATAAAGTTCTTGCATGAAGGTAGAAGTGAACGCTCCTCCATTCTCACTCCATAATCTTTTAATCTCTTTTCCAAATTGAGTTTGTACCATGTAAAAATTAACAAAACCTTCACTAGCCTCATTTTTGTGGTTAATCAAATATACCCGAATTACATGAATAAAATCGTCAAAAATAGTAAAAAAAAAAACTAGTGTGCTCTGGAAGACGATGGTACATGATAACTTCCCCATATGTTGCAATGTATTAAATCAAAACAATCAATCATTTTTATTGAGCTACTATGAAAAGGTAAATGAGTTTTTTTGGACTTTATACACGAATCACATAACTTACTTTCTATGGGTTGTTGGATTTAGACAAACACTCAATTTGACGAAGTTTCTCTTCAGACGCATGCCCTGAGACTGCCATCACCACCCCTCCACTTATTACAGACTTCATGCAATAAATACCATATTTACACTAATCCGTGCCAATCACTCTCTTCATAACTAAGTCCTATATAACATAAAAGTCATGAAAGAATGCCACAACACAATTGAGACCCTTTATTAGTTGACTACCGACAATAGGTTGGTTTTGAATGAGGGTATGTAAATGATCTTTTCCAATTTTATATCTTTAGTTACAGTGGTCGTTCCAGCCCCTTCTGTTGTCACCTTTTCACCATTTGGAATAGTGACATTATCATGGGAGTGTTTTGTCCATTCCTGTAAAAAATCAAGGTTGATAACTATAGTTTCTATGTAACCAGAGTCCACAACCTAATCATTGTTCAATTTTGTCTTATCATCTAGAAATCAAGGTTGAAAACTATATTTTCTGTGGAACCAGAGTCCACAACCCAATCATTGTTCAATTTTGTCTTATCATCCATGTTGACTGGAGTTTCAGAGGTGGAATAATCAGTAGATAATTGTGTCACTAATCTTGCGTATTGTTCGCTAGTGTGGCATGGTGTTGGACTTGAATTGAGACCGACTTGTGCCACATTTGGTTTAATTTCAGACTTCATTGGCCGAGTTTTGCCTTTTTTTTCATCTTGTCTGGCCACCGTTGTAGATAGTCGCTGCTTTCAAAACAACCTTCCTATTTGTGCCCATATTTATTGAAAAATGTGCAACGGATTGCTTCCTCATTCATACCATGTTGGTTTTACTATTTTCCTCTTCCGTTTTGACACGAACCATGATCTTTGCCTTTATTTTGTGAGAATGCTTGAAAGGAAGCATATTCTACAACATGTTTCTTCACAGAACTGATGGCCCTTTGTTGTTCGTCTTCAGCAATGAGGTGGTAGGCTGTCCCAAGACATGGTGTTGGCTTCATGGAAAGAATATGAGTTTTAATGGTCTCAAATTTGTCTTCAAGACCCATCAAAAACTCAGACATTTTCTCCTTAGGTGTAGGTGATGCTTATTGTATTTTGTCCCAAATCCTTCCACTACAAGAAAAATAGCCTTTTACGACGCGCAAACAATGACACTCGTTGATTTATGTTACGCAAAAGAGAGTGACATTAAAAAAGTGTCATCCCTTCAAAAAAATTAAGGAAATAAGTCACGCATTATTGCGTGCCCTTAAATTAGTGTCTATTTTAAAAAAAATAAAAAACACGGAGGGCACTTTATCTAAAATGTGTGTCCTCTATGAATGTCGCTTTATATTTTTAAGAAGCGCGCGTCTCCCTTTAGAGGGAAAATGAAATCCCCAAATTTTTTAAACCCCCGCTTCTTCTCCCTTGTCTCCACCCCGACCCCGACCCTCACCCACATTCACCTCCTCCAATCCTCGTTGCCTCCTTTGGCCTCAGACTAAGCGTACTGTTCATCTTATAATAAAATCGTAAGGGATTTAGGGTTTTTTCAAAAGGATCGCTACATCTGCTCACTTCTGCTCACCTCTTACCTCCGGAGACCTCCGCTCAACTCTTCCCACTGGCGACCTCGAGTTCATCTCACCTCACCGAGGTGAGACCTCTTACCTCCGACTCCTCACGCTCACAAGAATATGATTCAGGGCTCGTTACATTATACCTATGTCAAACTTACAAGGAGATTAAGAGTTTTGCGACTTAACCGGACGTGGCGGCGTTGAATCTTCCGATAACACTGTCGGAGGTGGTGTTTGCGGTTACTTAGATTCTGATGATGATGAAGATGATGGATTCGATGATGTGGAGATTCCGGTGGATCATCCGGTGTCTGACTATAACATCACGATCGAGGCGCTTCCATCTAGTACAATCAACGATCTGCACGAAATCGCAAAAAGGATGGTCGTTGCCGGCTACGGAAAAGAATGCTCGCTTGCTTAAAGCACCTGCCGGAGGGAGTTTTTGGAAGAAAGCCTCTCGAGATTAGGTTTTCAGACCCTACTTCTCTCTGAATTTGGAGAGTTCAAGCAGAAGCCAGAGGAGGTTGTTACACAAACACTCGATCGGTTCAATCATCTTCTCAGTAAGATGATCAAACATGACATAGAAAGAAAGCTCATCGAACAGAAGGTCACTTTCTTAAATGGCCTAAGACCCGAATGGAGGGCGATTGTGTCGACGGTTAAAGCGCATGAGTAGTTCAAATCATATTCTTTGGCGAAACTGGTGGTGATTCTGAAATCCCAGGAAAAGATTGTGCTACAAGTGAAGAGCGTGGTTTCAAACTTGGGGTCTTTGGCCCTTCTATCTAAAGGTAAGAATGCAGCAGACGAAGAAGAAGATCTGAATTTGGGAGACTACGATCTGACATCTCAAGACTATGCAATGATGGTGTCAAATCCCAGGAGGTTCATCAAGAAGAAGTTCCCTACCAACAAGAACCGAAATTGGCAGGGAAGCTACAGCTCTGAAAAAGTGAAAGAGGAGCCGAAGGTTGAAGAACCAAAGAAAGAAGCAAAGGGTGAAGCTGTTTTTGGTGTCAGTTGTTTTTACTGTGGAGGGAAAAATCACTACGCAAAAGATTGCGTGTTGAAGAAAATGGCAGAGAAAGATGAGGAGAAGGATGAAGAAGCAAGTCTCCTGAAAAGACTGGAGGAGATTAAAAGGAAGAAAGCTACTACTAATCCCTCTATGAATGCTCTAGTTGTGCAGGATTCAGTAGATGATGATGAGTTCGGTGGTGTACAGGTGTGGTCAACCGACTCAGAAGATGATGAAGTGAGAAAGCCTACTCATGGAAAGGCTTATGTGGCGAAGAGTGGTGATGCTGGTGGAAGATGTTTGATGGTGACATATGTATCCCATATGAGGGGATACAACACTGATGGTGGAAACGAAGTGGCTAAGGAGCGAGAGGATGTGTGCTTTACAGTGAAGCCTCTCAGTGTGCAGATCAGTGAACTAGATGAACTGATCAAGAAAGTACAATCCATTTTTGTTTCATTTAAAATTCCACAAACATCATATGAAAAAGAATTAAATAACTTGAATTCAAGAATTTCAAATCTATATAGTTGTTTAACTCAAACACGTGTCACGAATTCTAATCTGACAGACCAAATAAGCACGGTATCATCCAAGAGTGAGGAGCGAAGAATGTGGATTGAGCAGAAGGAGTTGGAGCTGGTTAAATCTAGGGATGAAAATATCTATTTGCAAAGAGACAATCTTAAATTGTTAAAATAGAGAAATGTTTTTTGTTTGATTGCAAAAAGACTTTATACTAACATTACTCAATTGCATTTAGACTGTGAAACATGCCAGAAGATACATCGCATGATTTTGCCCTTCCTTGAGCTAAAGGAGGATGAAATCGATGCCGAAGCATACAACTGTGAAAGTGTTGTATCTTTAGATGATGTAAATCCCACTTATATGTTTGTTCTGGACAAAATTGAATCATTTATAAAGTCCAAAGACCATAAGGACATGCTTAAGAATCTTTTGGATGAAAATGATAGGTTGAAACTCAGAGCCGAAACTATACAAATATTTGACTCATTGATTACCAAATTAGTTCGGAAAATAAAATTGATGATGAAAATGCATCTGAACTTAATGAGGACGATGACATGAGTGAAATCTCTGTAGAGGATGAGGTTGATTGTTTAGAATTTATTTGGAGCGAACCTGAAAACCACAAAAACCTGATTTCTGAAAATTCAGTGGAATTTGCTCGTCTGTCCAAAAATAAGTCCCCAATCCTTAAAAAGAAGGCTGTTGTCTACCAAAAGGTAAGAACCACTCCCAATCAGGTTTATAAGGTCACAGGAGTAACCGAACATCAGACAACCGAACTCTCTGCATTGGTGAATGAAGATAATGCTGATGGTTGTGATAAGTTTTTCTGGTCTGCACCGATAGACAATGCAGACGAAACAATTGGTTTATCGGAGCGAACATCATGGAAAGTCAAAGGTAGATATGTGGCAGAAGCACTTAATAAACCTACCAACTTTGACGTGCCCAGTTCCAGTGGTACAAAAGAGGTTTCGGCAGAATGCGTCTCCTCAACAAACAAAACCTCTTCCATGGAAAGTGAACCAGTTTTTTAGAAGCCGAAACAAAAGGCAAATATTCACAGACAACCGAAACATGTGAAAAATCAAAAGCAGCAGAGAAATCTGAGATACAAGAAAAATCTCTCAGAGCGAAAGCAATTTTGGCGCTCCCAAAATCCTCACTATACTCACTTTGATAGAAACTCCAAGCCAAAAGGAGAAGAAAATAAGAGTAAAAGGAGCTTTGGTCCATTGGATCAAAAGAACCAGAAGAAGACTTTCGGGCCACAGAAAGAACAAAATCGGAAAGATAAGTTCGGTCCCGAAAGTAACAACAACCGAAAGCCTGGTTTCGGTCCACCAAACAACAACAGACAAAGACCAGAGTTCAGTCCATCAAGCTTTTACAGCAGAAGACCCAGTTTTGGTCCAGCAACCCACAACAACCGAAAAGCCAGTTTCGGTCCATCAATAAATAGCAACCGAAGGTCCAGGTTCGGTCTCTCAAATGATCACAACCGAAAGGGTCATTTCGAACCTCAATTTAGGAAAGATTCTCATTCTAATTTCTATTCCTCTAATTCTTCTCATTCCTCTTCTAAGCCTAATTCTCGTTCTACACCAAGCTCACACTCGAAGAAGGATTTGAAAGGAAAAAGTAAGATTTCCTCAGCAGATGAAAACCGAAAGCAAGCTAAAGTCCAAACTCCCGAACCTGAATCCAAAATACCTGCATCTAACTCCAATAAAATCAAAGTGTTTACTATTAAGAGGAAAGATGAAACAACCTTAATAAAACGAACTTATCTTGTTGATGTTTCTCTTACTATTCCTGTTTCTGTAAAAGGCTCACGAGGACCCAAGAAACTTTGGGTTCCTAAATCTGCTTAATTTTTGCAGGTTATAAGTGACGAGCAGTTCGACGAAGAATGGTACATAGACAGTGGCTGCTCACGTCATATGACAGGAAGGAAGGAAGAGATAAGGGAGTTTCGGTCCCTTCAAAACGGTGGTAACGTCAAGTTTGGTAACAACTCCTATGGAACGATAAAGGGTTATGGAATGATAACCAATGGAGACTTTACAATCAGGAAGGTGGCGTATGTAGAGGGGTTGCAGCATAACTTCATCAGTGTGTCTCAACTGGTGGGAGGTATAGGTCTCAAAGTCTCGTTCGATGACGAAGGTTCAGAGATAATTGAGAAGAAATCCAACAAAGTTATTCTCAAGTCAGAACGAAAAGGTGAAATGTTCCCTCTAAATCTCAACCCAATCAAAGGGAATCCAGCCATATGTCTATTGTCCAAAGCCCATTCAGACGAAAGTTGGTTGTGGCACAGAAGGCTCTCACACCTCAACTTCAAAGACATCAACAAGCTAGTCATCGATGGTCATGTTCGGGGACTTCCACTGCTTAAGTTCGATCGAGAAAACTTATGCGTTGCATGTGAAATGGGGAAACAAAGTCGCCAAAGTCACCCAACAATCATAAACACCAAAGTTGTTGAACCACTTGAGTTGCTTCACATCGACTTATGTGGTCCATCATCAATCGAGAGCATTGGTGGTAACAAGTACATCCTTGTTATTGTTGATGACTTCTCACGATTTACTTGGGTATTCTTTCTAAAGCACAAATCTGAGGCGACTCCCAAGCTGAAGATCTTCATCAAGCAAGTCGAAGTGCAACTGAGAAAAGTCGTTCGAAACATCAGGAGCGACAATGGACTGGAATTCAAGAACAAAGAATTCGAAGATTTCTTAGCAGAAAAAGGCACCAGTCACAATTTCTCAGCCCCCTACACACCTCAACAGAATGGAATTGTCGAAAGGCGAAACCAATCCCTATGTGAGGCGGCCCGAACCATGCTGAGTTTTGCCTCCCTTCCTCTATATTTCTGGGCAGACGCCATTGCTGCAGCTTGTTTCACTCAAAACAGATCTTATCTCAACAAGTGTTTCTCTCTCACCCCCTATGAGATTATCAACAATAGGAAGCCGAATGTCAAGTTCTTTCATGTGTTCGGCTCGAGATGCTTCATTTTCAACTCCAAATAGCATCGCAAAAAATTTGATGTCAAAGCCGATGAAGGCATCTTTCTGGGATATTCTCTTACTTTAAAGGCGTACAGGGTTTTGAATAAGCATTCTAAACGAACTGAAGAAACCTATTATGTAACGTTCGATGACAATTACGTCAAGAAGTTGAAGTCTACCGAAGAAGCAATTGGAGAGAATTTCTCTCAAATAGGTCAAGTCACAGCCTCAATCGCCAATTTCTTTGACCAGTTCATGGATTTATTTGATGAACCTGAGAAGGCTACTCACTCTGAGGCCATGGCAGCAGACAACAAGATGGATCACCTTAAGAAGATTATCGAAGACGCAGCCAAACAAATGGGAGAAGAAGAACCAGTTCAAAACGAACCTCCCCAGAGCGATACTTCGGTCGAGGGGGAGAATCAATTCCTTCAGATCGACAGGACTCACATTTCTAGGGGAGGGTCCATCAGTTTCAATCGACGATAATACTCATGGCAAGGGGAAGAATCCAATCTTTGTCAGAACCGAAAGCCCATCCAGAACCGAAAACCCGTTTGGACCCGAAAGTCCTGTAGCAACCGAACGTCCGGAACAACCCAAAAAGTCCTGTAGCAACCAAAAGTCCGGAACAACCCGAAAGTCCTGTAGCAACCGAAAGTCCGGATCAGCCCGAAAACCCAGTCGAAGAAAGATTTTTTGGTTCACATCCAAATAATTCATCTTTCGAGGGGGAGAATTCCCATATGCACTATGACGATGATATTCAATCAGAGTTGGAAGAAATGGTAAATGCTGAATTGGATCCATCCTATGATCCAAATTATCCTCCTCTCACCAAATGGACCAGAGATCATCTTGTATCTCAAATAGTGGGTGATGCATCAGAAAAGGTTCTAACTCGATCTCAACTGAAGGCGAAGCAAACTGCTCTATTCTCCAAAGTAGAATTTTGCATGTTTAATTCATTCATCTCCAAAATAAAGCCGAAGACCATCAATATCGCTCTCGATCATTCTGATTGGGTTCAGGCAATGCAAGACGAACTCAATGAGTTCGAAAGAAATAAGGTCTGGAGACTCATTCCAACACCAAAAGATGCCTCGGTTGTCGGTCTCAAATGGGTGTTCAGAAACAAAATGGACAAGGAGGGAAATGTGATCCGAAATAAGGCTCGGCTAGTGGTGAAAGGATATTGCCAAGAAGAAGGAATCGATTACGAAGAGACATTCGCTCCGGTTGCAAGGCTGGAATTCGTTCTAATATTTCTTGCCTATGTTGTACACAAGAATTTTGAGGTCTACCAGATGGATGTGAAGTGTGCATTTCTGAATGGGGAACTTGAAGAAACCGTGTAGGTGGAGCAACCTCCTGGTTTTGTAAATGAAAAGCATCCAAATCATTGCTACATCTTGGATAAGGCAGTTTATGGTCTGAAACAAGCACCTAGGGCATGGTATGAAACATTAACTAACTTTTTAAAGATGTCTAAATTTAAACAAGGTTCGGTTGACCCAACCTTCTTTCGTAAAAAGGAAGGTAACCACCTTATGATCGTTCAAATCTATGTCGATGATATCATCTTCGGCTCCACGAATCCTAGTCTAACAGCTGAATTCAGGAAGTTGATGGAGACAATTTGAAATGAGCTCAATGGGTCCAATTAACTTTTTCCTTGGTTTAAATATAAGACAGGGACCCGAAGGCATCTTTATCAACCAGGAAGCATACACAAAGACTCTCCTTGCCAAATTCAGCATGATGGGAGACTCAAAGGTCAAAGTCCCTATGGCGTTCGGCACCAAGCTCATACCATCTTTGGAAAAACCGGCAGTCGACATAACGCTATATCGCCAATGATTGGTTCCCTGATGTACCTCACAGCTAGCAGGCCCGATATAATGTTTTCAGTATGCTATTGTGCCAGGTTTCAAGCAAATCCTCGTGAACCACACATGCTGGCAGTGAAGAATATATTCCGGTATTTGAAGCGAACCACCTCTCTCGGTCTCTGGTATCCCTCAAACTCAGGTTTCTTCTTTCAAGCCTACTCAGATGCAGACTTAGGAGGATGTGGTCTAGACCAAAAAAGCACCACAGGAGGCTGCCAATTCCTAGACGGGAAGTTGGTTAGCTGGCAATCTAAGAAACAAACATGTGTTTCTCTTTCTACAGCCGAAGCAGAGTACATTGCAGCCGCCTCCTGCACATCACAAGTGATTTGGATCCAAAGCCAACTCCGGGATTATGGACTCAATATGAAAAAGATCCCACTATATTATGACTCAGAAAGTGCAATTAGGATCTGTCATAACCCAGTGCAACATTCCAAGACCAAGCATATAGCACTGAGGTATCACTTTATTAAGGATCATGTGGAAGATGGAAACGTCGAAATTCACTTTGTTCGAACCACTGATCAACTGGCCGACATCTTCACCAAAGCCCTTCCTGAAGCAAGTTTCAATAAAATCCTACAAGGCCTAGGTATGATGGAATCGGAGTCAGTACCAAAAACACCTTCTCAAAACTAAAAGTTGGAAGCGAAATGAATCGAACACTCGGTCTATTTCGGGCTCGGTTCACACGGGAACCGAAATGAACCGAACTTTCGGTCTATTTCGGATTCGGTCCCACTGCACTTGTTTTCGCTTATCTCAAAAAGGTGATATCTTTGGTTGTATACTTTTGTACAATTGTTTTCCAAAATTCCAAAAATAAATTTTTTTTAAGGAACCGAAATGAACCGAGCGTTCGGTCCATTTCTAGTTCGGTTCAAAAAAAAATTTGTTTTTTGTTGTTTGGTTTGTTTTGTTTTTCTCTTTACAAAAATATCAAAATTCCAAAAATATTTTCTTTCTTTTGTCTCTACTTCTGTTTATGTCAACAGTCTCTGGAATATCGATGGGGCAGGTATCATTCTCACACTTTATACTAGCTAAGTGTCCCTAGAAGCATGCTGTTGCATGTTGTCCAAAGCCTCAATTGATTTTGAATAAAGCCTTACTGACTAGGTATAAACAAACCTCGTCTTCCCAATTAGGCTGCTAAATTTATTCTAATCATGAGCTACCTTACTCTTTTCTCATATGAGTTAAGAGTTTTCTGTTTGGTCATTCCTTTTATAGCAGAGGTACTTTGGTTTCTTTACAACACCTCAAACATTTTTCTCCATCATATTTCGGTTCATATATGTAACCCTTGAGACTCTCAGAAATAACCACTGAGGTTTATGGTTACACAATCTCTGTGTTTATGATCTTAGCTTCATGTCACTACGTGCTAAGTGAAACCTAAAATTCAATACCAACTATGCATTGACGGTGAACAATTAAATTTGCTCTAGCTTTCACCCATGAATTAACGAAACCACCCAAGTGGTTGTACCATGAAATCTCTATTTTTATTTTTGTGTGATTCTTATGAAATTGTTACACACCATAACATTTCTTCCCATAGAATCCAGTTTTAAATTGTTTTTGAGATTTCACACCAAGCATTTCCAACAAGTCACTAAATATTGTCCAAACCTACTTGTTCAACAGACCACATTGGTCTCACAAGTACTTCATTCGGTTTCTATCTTATGTCAAGCTCTGGAATTCTGAACTGAAGCAAAAGTCACCCTTCTAAGCCTCATCAAAAGATGCCTTTCAACACTTCTTAACAAGTGCTTGATCGTCATTCAACGGGAATCCACACAGACACTTTAAAGTCTCTCTTGACTTTGAAGGAAGAGATTCGTGCCCGGGATCCACTGTTTCGTGTCTATATTGACATCACAAATTTCCACATAGATGTTGCTTTATTTCCTCATCTTTGACACTCTATGCACGAAAATCTTTTTGATTTTCCAAAAGTCTGGTTTGGTTCACTACAAGCTACTTTTCTTTATGTAGCTCCGGTTCTTAATGCTCTATTCACAAGGGGATGCTATGGTTTTTCTAAGTGTTTGTTTTTATTCAATGACGACGGCTCATTTTAAAGATAAGATGATGACTCAGCCGGGAGACTAAAGGTTTCAAGATTTCAAAAAGGTATTTGCTGGGAAGGCGTGCTAAATGGAAACGTTTTTCTCTCTCATGCGTAATCATCGGGGTTGCCAACTGTCACGCTTCAATCAACTCAGGAACCGATTCGCTTTTCAAGAGGATTTGGGGGCGAATTTTTCTCTCACCTCTATACACGGTATAAAGGGTTAAACCCTAGTTGTTTTACCTCTTTAATGCACCCAAATTTCTGAGAGAAAATAAAGACGATTTTCTCCCACTGTTCTCTTCTTCTTCGAAGCACTCAACAATGGCGGATTCCTCCTATGTTCATGAAACCTCCCACATTCTCCCAATCAGACCCCAGCAAAGCTTGGTCATTGATCTCACCCCAGTCTCCTATGATGCCTTCATGTACCCCATAGTGGAGTGTCTCAAATACTCTCCATTGGTTCTCGCACTGACCAAGGTCGAAACTGTGCCTATGGAGTGTCTATCCCAGATTTTCTCCACGGCTCACTACGATAAATCTGTTGATTGCATCTACTTTGACATCCTTGACACCAAATCCTCCATCTCAAAGCAGCGATTTTGCTCACTTCTAGGTTTTGAACCTGATGAATCGAGGGTTAACCCTGATTCGATCTCTGTGGGTCAATTATTCTCCATGTTTTACTACATGGGTTACACTGAAATCCTTACCACTATCACGAAGTTCAAGAAGTCATGTCTTCCTCCTCAATGGAATGGCTTTTTCACAATATTATTCAAAGGCTTATCTGATAGGAGTGCATGTTCTGATGGGGCCAGTCGTCTGTTAATGACGATTCTTTATGGGTTGTACAATGGGATCAACCTCGACTATGGCTCAGTTCTATGGCAACAGTTGATCCAAAGCCTCGCCTCTACTTCTCGACACACTGAAATCTCCTATGCCAGGTTCTGGACGCTCGTCACCAAATGGGCAATGGACAAGTATCATGTCCCCATTGTGGCCACTTCTCCACTCTCCTCGATTGGCGTCTTCCACACCACAAAGATCATCGTTACTGATCCTTCCAAGTTTCTATTTGTTGGCTCAATTCCTGAGTCCATGTATGCTTGTGTATCAGGGGAGAGCCGCATCATCAAGACCTACAAGGAGTTTCTTCCTTCAGGTCCCAGAGAGCTGACTCCAGAGATGCTTCAGTCCATCAATGATGCTGACAAACCTGCTCCCAGGGGCAAGAAACCAGAGAAAGGGAAAGACAAGAAAGTGGTCAAAGGGGCGAAAGGCCCTTCTCCTAAAAAGAGAAAACCAACAAAGGCAGCCAAATCACCTCCACCAAAGAAGAGGAAAACCCAGCCTAAACGCAAACTCATTCTTGCTTCTTCCTCAAGTGAATCAGAGGATGAAAGTTCAGACTCAGAGGAGTCATTTCGAGGCGACTCTCCTCCCCGTTCGCCTTCACATGAGGTACCAGTTACAACCAAACTTGTCTCTTCTCCCCCTATCACTATCTCTATTTCCATTCCTCCCATAACTTCCTCCACTCATATTCCACCCACTTCTATTCCTGTACCACCTCCATTTTCTCAGACGCTACAAAAACAACAACCACTGGAGTTCGAACCAACGTATCTGATACGGGGGCTCGTACTTCAGCACCCGAACACACACCTGCAACCGAACATACTTCCACACCCGAACCTACTCCCACAACCGAACCTCCACCATCACCTTCATCTCCTAATCACTCAGCCGAAACCGAGACATTTCTAGGAGGGGAAGATATGACCTTCGATTCTGTTTACTACAGTCCCTACCAGGTTCAAAGAGATGATGATGATGATGATGCACCTGTCACCGAAAAGCACATCAAGGAACTTCATGAGAAAATTGATAATCTCATCGCCTCTTCCTCCTCCTCTCGGTCCCATATCACAGAAGCTGCCATTCAGGGGATGGTTGATACTTTCACCAAGGCACACAAAGCCTCTATCAACTCTGCTACTGTTGCTATAGATGCATCCACAAAGGCCTGTGTTGCTGCGACCGAAAAAGTCGAAAAACTATTTCGCGATGCTAACACCTTTTTGGAGTCTTTGCAGGGGCAGCTGAATCTAATGTAGAAAAGTTTGATTCGGTTGTTGAGAAGCTGGCTACTTCCTTTGAAACAGAAAAGCATCACTTTGCCAATCTTCGTCAGACCCTTCAAGCTGACAACAAAACCTTCCAGGCAGCTGTTGAGGATCGCTTGACCAAGCTCCAAGAAGACCTTGCCTCGGAAAACTCGGTGATGGATGTGCATGCACGCAAAACAACTGCACTAAAAATCAAGAGTCTTCAGCTTTCCCAAACTGAGAAGGAGGTTAATTCTCTTCGATCCGATCGAGCCGTGATTTCGAGTTGTGTTTCGGATGTCCACGGAGCCCTCTCAAATATTATTGAAGCGCATGACCCGATTCTCAACTACTCAGTGAGGCAAACTCTTGCTGAGAAACTTGCTCCTGCCCTTTCCTTGCTCAGCAAAATTGAGGGGCTTCCTGAGCAGGTGGTCCATCCAAAAAAAAGGGGAGAAGGAGCTTCAAAGGGCAGTAATCAATCTCAACCGCCTCCTACTTCTACATCAGCTCCAACTAAAGCAACCAAACCACCAACAACTGGTCATGCTTCAGGTTCGGGTGCTCAAGACAAAGGCAAAAAAGGTTCTTGATGACAGTGATGGCGACGATGACAAAGAAACCATTGTTGATATCTTGAAGAAACAAGCCAGGGACAAGGAACCAGACATGAGTGCTCGGATCGCTAGGGAGGCCGAAGCAAATGAAAGGAGGATGAAGGAGGCTCATGATCTCCTTGAAAGTCGAAAAACCCTATTCCCTCCATGGACTCTTGAGAAGCTTATCAAAGAAGCTATCGAGTCCCCCAGCATCCTCTGGCTTGAACCTGTGATCTCTTTGGACAGGGTTAATTCTATTGACTCTCAGCTCGACATGCCCCTGACCCGAAAGGCTTTTATATTTCATGCATTTCCCCACATTGTTGAAGTCCCTCATCCTCACCCGAAGGTCGATAGGGAACTTATTGACTTCTATCTGAGGTTTGCTCAGCCTCAATATCAGACGTGGAGTGCACAGAAGATCGTCAACGTTCGGGTCCTCAAACCCTTTCGGTAGGGTAACTTCACGAACATCAGGTTCAAAGTATTGAGGGGGTCAGATAAAACTGAACATGCCATCTCTCTCGCTGATCTTCCTAACCTGAATCCTCACGATTGGATCATCCTGCATAATATCCTCCTCACCAATGAAGTTGAATATGGGCCGATCATAGATCACTTCAAGAGGATGTTGGTTTGTTATATCATGGAGGTTGCTAAGATGGATCAAGAAATTACTAATGTATTCAGGAAGAAGCCCACCATCTTCCCAGTCGGTTCTGCAAGTGATCTGAATAAAATGCAGATGGGGAGGATCAATCCGAAGCGAAACTCAGTTATGTTCACCAGGAATGAAGGCCAAAAATGTATGTTCGCCTTGGCTGACAAACATCTTTATACCACTTCGTGTTTGGAGCATGTTCTGGGGATCATAAATCGGTGTAAGCAAAATTCTGAAGATGATAAGAATTACTTCAATGACATGATCCACTGGTATATTCGTTTCAGACAAACTATTCTTGCCGTCATTCCTTGTCTGTTCGATACCACGAAGAAAGTTAATGCAGCAGGATCCAGTAAGCCAAAGTAGAGTCTCGCCCCATTTGACGCAAAGGGGGAGATTGTAGGGTCCATTATGTGTTGCGTCTTGGGCTCGGTCCTTAGTCCAATTTTGTATCCGGATTGGGTCTGTCCATCCGTGATTTATTTATTAGGGTTTAGTATTTATAGATGCTTGCATGCATCTTTGTACGTAGCTTTTAAGTCGATCATTCACAGCGATTATAATTTTATCGATTGTAACCCTAAAAGCCTCTACAATGGAAGTTCTTTATCGAGCTCTGCTAAGGCGTGAATCTATTGAATCATTCAGCTTATTTTTGATTCATTCTCTTGTTTGTTATTCTGTTTGCATTATTTTGATTAACCTGTGTAAGATCTAAACGATCAAAGAGTTTTTCAACTCATCAGTAAGTACTTCTATCCGAGAGTCTTTTAAAGCTTTCTATACATCTTTACATCAAGGAAATCACCCAAGAACACCAAGAACTAAGTGTTCACGGTTCAAGAAGTTCTTGAACCGTAAACACCACGTTATGGTGCAAAGTGGTGCCTTAGGGTGCCTAGATGCGTCACAATGCCTTAGGGACTTGTCTAGATCCATCCTTGATGAGTTTATCACACAAAAAGCACAAAAATATCACATTTATATGTTTTTACGGTTTGGGGATCTCCCAAAACCGTAAACACCCCAAAAGGTGTATAAATGTCCCATATTTACTCCTTATGCCTAGAATCTAACCTAGACTATTACCTTGATGAGCTAAGGACTTGAAAAGCCCCAAATACCATAAACCTTATGGGTTTACGGTAGTAAACCCAAAGGAAAATGGTTTAGGGACCGTAAACTCCAATTAGGAGTGAAATGGTGCCCTAGTACCTTCCATAGTCACATACATCAAGTAGAAAAGCTTCTAGGGACTCTTAAAGCTTCAAACAACAAATGGTCACAAAGGGGGTGAGCTTACGACCATAAAACCAAGGGTTTACGACCGTAAACCCTTTTGCTAGTGACCATAAAACCGTAAACTCCCTAAAGGAGTGTTCCTTGAACCCCAAGCACATTAGCCTTTCCCTACAACACTTAGATGCAATCCTTGGGACTTATAACACTTGTATAAGGTGTTTAGCATGTCCTAGGGTGTCTTGACTTTGTTTATTAGTTGTTTAAACACTAATTGGATACATATATGTGATATTATATGTTAACTAGGATCATAGAGTGTGTTCAAGACTTCACTTGACACCTAGCAATCCTACACCCTCAGTTCATCCGTACCACTCACTACAGGTGAGTTCATACCCCTTAATCAATGGTTTAAATATTTTAAATGCTTTTATAGGGAGGGAATACAAGTTAAACACTTATAGTTATTACATCAATCGCATGTGATTAATAACTACAAAACCAGTGGTTTTCTTACTGTTCAAACTGTTTTACAAACTCTTCTACTTATCAAATACTTTTACTTAAACTCTTTCATACTTATATATTGTCAAATGCATGTCTATGTATGTATAGTTATATAAGCAATGTTTAAAAGACTTAGGAAGGCCAGCTCGCTTTAATTCATTTTCCTTGTTTGGATGTGGCTTTAGGGCATCGGTTATCCGTCCGAAGGTCGTTTAAATATTAGTTGTATATCATGTATACATACATAGTCATAAAAGTTCCTTCAATCAGTTCTATACCTTTGGGTAGCAAGGGTACACAAACATGATCATACATTGCTAGTAAACTACTATAGGAGTAGTTTAGGAAGACACTAATACTATTACTAGAACAATGAAACATACAATGAGTCAGTTCATACATGAGTCAAAAGATACAATGCCCTTGGGTAGCAAGGGTATACAAACATGTTAACACTATGATGAGAAACAGCTAGCACACATATACATTATATATGCATTAACACAATTATGTGAGCCATTAAACAGGGCATGGCACTACCTGCCATGACTGTTTTTGTATCAGAATCTCCTTAATTGGGGAGCGTATGAGTTTGCGTATAGATCTATAATGGATTGACTATCCTACACCTTGTTGCTCGCTACAGTGGGACTTGCAAGTCTACGGGTGCCAAATGTCATTTCTTACGGCGTCTTACATCGTCGTTTTACTAGATTCGGTAGCAGGATACAAGCCGATCACATGTTACATTAAACACCTTTTGTTATTAAGGTAGTTAGTACAGAAGTAGTCACTTATTACAAATACTACAGTACTATGATAATTTCTCATTTCATTCACTTCGTGAATATTCACACGATGCACGGTAATGTAAAAACTATATTTTTGGTTAATGATAGTCAGTATTGGGAAAATACACACTCTTACAAGAGACATACACACGGAAACTAGATGCCTTGGTAGAAGGCTACCATTAGTAGGAAACATAGGGTTTTTTAGGAGAGTACAAACATTATACAAAACATTGTACAAAACATCTTACAAATGCTTTCATACAAACACAGACTTTAATATACTTATGATTTCACCAGCTTTAAAGTTGATACTCGCTTTCAAGATAACTTGTATTCTCAGGTCACCAATAGACAGGTATAGGTGCCAGGCTTTTGAGAAGATGGAGTTCGTTCAAGACTCATCTTTTATTTTGATATGTATATTTTGGTGTCTATATAACTTGACAGAATGCACATGTATGAAATTATATTATTAATGCGATGGATGATGTTGTTGCTTGTTTACTGTTATTCATTTTTGTGATACTGTACATGACGTCATCCGCCCCCGAACGTTTCCGCCGTTCACGTTTTGGGGTGTGACAGGCGGTCTGTCATTAAGTCTCGTAAGAATATCCGCACCAATTGTAGATTTGCAAGATAGTGTAATTGGTGCATCAAAAATATTGTCATGCTACAAATAAAACCAAAAAATTAATTTTAAGGTAATTAAGTTTAAACGGTGATCCGGAACCCAATGCGAAGAACATTCCAGACTGTTATGTGTATTCCAAACATGTTCTCCACGTTCTAGACAGTTCTTCACATAATATGTTTGGAACATCTTGTGTGTTCCGAAGTACCAAATTTCAATGTATAGTAGCGTAAAACAATAACTAAACTAGTTTTGGGTTAGCTAAAAATTGAACATATACAACGTCGTTTGGAATGTGTTCTTCATATTCCGAACGTGTTTTTCACGCTCCGAAGTAACTATTTTACACTGCTAATCTTATAATTAAACTATAAATGTAAGAATAAAAAAACTATAAATGTAAGAATAAAAAAACCTACACATAAAACTACCAAACCATTGTATTTGTGCCATATGTTCTTTATTTCTTTACTTCAAAATATGTTGATATTCCAAAATAAAGGTTTTATAGTTTTTTCTCCGGAATATGTTTGAATGGGCATTCCAAAACTTGCTCAATAGCAGTGGCGGAGCTTGAACAATTAATTTGGAGGGGGCCGAATGTGTTATAAATTAAACTTACTGTTGTTACACACACACACACCAAAAAAAAAAAAAAAAAAAAAAAAAAAACTTATTTTAGCAAATAAACACCAAAAATACATAGAAAAACAACTTACAAAAAATTGCAACAGTTTATTAACCAAAAATACACCAAATAATCAATGGCTTTCATCTTTCTCATGATTGTATGGTTTGTATCTATGAAAATCAAAACGGAGGAACATATCACTCAATAACAATAAAAAAAATTAGACAAAACTCATCACTCATCAGTTTATTTTATACAAAAATTAACAAAAAACTACCACAATTCATTAATAGTTTCAGTGGGTTTGGTGTAGATAGATAAGTCGATAAATGATATTCTTTTTCCTACTAAATCTGTAAAGAACTTGATTGATTCAATAAAAAAGGATTTTATAATTTTTAAAAGAATTTTCATTTCTAGAATGAGGTTCTATTGGAATTCAATGTTTGTCTATATGCTCAAATTGAAGACTTTCTGATCTTCTTGATTCTTAAAGTCACTGTTATACAATTAGAAATGCATATTGTGATATCAAATTTCAAGATACTAGCACACTTGGTGGAAAATCGTTATACAACCAAAGAGTTTCCATCAAAAGCTTATGCCTCTTGTTTCATACTGTATGTAGAAACAGTTCTAGCCTTTCCAATAAATTGGTCAAATCTCAAATATGGCTTCATCAAATTCGTATTCTTTCTGAAAGGTTAGATAAAATGTTGCTTGTATTTGATTCTGTTAACATATAGTTTTTAGTTTTTACTTTAAATTCGATCAAAGTCAACAAACAGATTTGTATTCTTTCTTACTTTCAAATTTCTATTAACAGAAATAGAGAAAACTGTAGAAGAAAAACGGAGAGAATACCTTATTTCCGGTGAACTGTGGACATCGACAATGGTGTTGCAATGATGTCCAGGTGCAGGCAACTACCAACTGCGAAAGGTTTAGGGATGATTGGAAGATCGATTTTGACTTCTAACTAGTCAATTGGTTTGGACTTCCATCTATTGGAGAGTTGATTGGGAGGGGCCATAGCCCAAAGTTGACAATAGTAGGCCTATATTTACAAGATTTGATGCTATAAGGCTATTTCTAACCCAAATTTCAAGGGGGGCAGAGCCCTGCTGGTCCTATAAATGCTCCGCCCCTGATCAATAGGCCAAGCCGGATCCATATAGTATGAAGTGGACTCCAAAATGGTCCATTCCAAAGAACGGTTATTTTGTATAAAATAAAAAAATAAAACTGATCATTTAAAAAAACACCAAAAAATAGTTAGATTACTTAATTTCCCTATATTCAAACATTCAAAACCAAATCATTTTAACAACTAAATATCCAAATTCATCGAGCACCAAAAAGCTAAAAATGCAAATTTCAATTCCAACATCCTTACAAGGTTTTCAACTTTCAATTATTTTCAACCCATAAGAAAAGCAAATTCAAATCACATACTCAGCATAGACTTCTATATATACATTCACTACAATTCTTCAACTCATAACCAAACACCATAAAAGTCCCATCACTTGCTTAACTGCTTCTGTTTTATTTCTAGTGCCTCCTTGAGTTTCCTCCCCAATGCATATGCCAATGGAGGAGGAACCGCATTTCCAATCTGCTTGTGCTTATGTTGAATATTCCCCGAGAACTTATATCCATCAGGGAAACCCTACACAAATAAAAATAAAAATTATATATAACAAAGATATTTTTTTTTTAAAAAAAGTAAATTGCTAAATATGTTTTACCTGAGATCGAGCACATTCACGAACTGTTAAAATCCTATCTTGATCAGGGTGAAAACACATTCCAACTTTACCCATTGGCTGAGGATCAGTAATAGAAGTTGGAAAATTCCCCTCCCAATCAAGCCTTCCATATAAACCTTTCCATTGGTTATGCCTTTTAGCTGTGTTTGGTAAACACCATGGTATAAGGTCAACCATCTGTCCAGTTGACAGCTTAACCTGCAACAACACATACAATTAATCTTTTAATTGTTTGTCCTATGGGGGGTATAAATGTCATTTTCAAGTACCTTTTCTGCAGGGAGGTCACGCCAATCAGCACCAGGGCGTTTAGGGATCCTTTGACACCTAATCACATTCAACTCATTCATTTCCTTTGAAATATGATCAGTTAAAACAGAGGCATCTCCACGAATCCGCTTTTGAAACCAAGAAACAGGCTCGTTTTTATACTGTTACAAAGTTACAAACTTATATAAGATATAAGAATAAGTCAAACAACAAAAAATTTAAAAATGGAAAAAATATTTTTTTTACCTCAATGGTTGGGTTAGAAGCACCATTTCCAACAGGAGGGAGATCACCAATTGTGTCTCTAACTGTAATTGCACGAAAAGGTGCACCAGATGCAGTGCTTCTAGCAGCTGCATACTGAGAGTTTCCATTCAGTGAAACCCTAAGTTCTGGACTTGCAAACACGTGCATTGGTTCGGGCCATTCGGGCAGGATTTCTTCAGGTGAAGCTGCCCAAATGAATGCCCGTTTTCTTGATTGAGAAACACCAAAAGCTCCAGCCTCTAATATTCCAAATCTCACCTACAATTAGTAAACGATTACAACTCATCAAATTACATTCTTATTTCTTACTTTATAGTCTATACTCTATATACAAATTTAGGGTTTAGGGTTTAAGAAGAAAGTACCTGATAACCCATTTCAAGAAGTGAAGCAAGAGCTAAACGGAATGTTTGTCCTTTATTGAAGGACACAAAGTTTCTGACATTTTCTAGAAGAAAGTATTTGGGGCGAAAGTATTCAGCAAATGATAAAAATGCTAAAATCATTTCGCATTGAACTTTGCTCCATGTGCTTTGATTGAACCTATTCATACCCGAAAACCCCTACACAAAAAAAAAATGAAAAATTGGTCAAATGTTGTCTTTATTTTTTGTTTGATTTATAGTTATTGATTAATACCTGGCATGGTGGGCCACCATTGATGAAATCCACTTGTCCAGGTCGAGGTAGATTTTTTATCATATCTTCATCAAGCTTTGCAGCCTGTTCATCAGCCTCAGTAGTTGAAATACAATCATCCACGTCACCACATGCTGCCATGATAGCCCTACATTTCATAAAAATAATTAAAAATGTAAATAAAAGTACATTGCTATTTTTTATAGAAGAAAAAAAATGTGTAGAAAGTACAAACTTTAGTATGACATTGCAGTTATTCACAAATGCTAATGCTTCTGGATGATTAAGTCTAAAAGCATCACCAGCAGGCTCTTCGTATTCAATTGCCCATTTTGTTACAGATGCCCCTGTTTATAAACATGTTAATAAGTTTATTTTATTATAAAGTTTATATAAAATGAGAGGTTAAAATTTGTGAAAGAAAAAACTACCAGCTTTTGTTAAGCCTTCAGATAAGCCACCACATCCAGCAAAAATATCTAAAGTGGCTAAAATGTTCTTTGAAGCAAAACCCTCTTTGGTTTCAGACATTTCAACATCATCATTCTCTCCTTCTTTAGACTTTCCTTTTCTTTTTCTAATTGCAGCCTCATTGGCTGTGGTTTCTTTAGGTGGACTTAGCTTAATGTTAACAGGTAGCTGTAGGAAATGGAAATTAGATTACATTTTTGAAATTTAAATAATGATTTTGGAAAATAGATTAGTGAAACTTAAAGTACCTGTTTGAGAGATCCCTTTTTAGGGTCATAAAGGCGTTCACAAAAGAAGACATGGTCAAAGATGTATGTAGTGTCTTGTGAAGAAAGGTCTTTCTTCCTTCTAACTTCACACTTTCCTTCTATTGCTGATACTTCCAACTTATGGACTTCTTCACTGTAATACACCTGAAAATAGCATTAAAGATTTATTATCAGCAAAATAGGTTGTTTATTTGATTTCATAAATATGATAATAAAGATAAGTTAAAAAGCAAGAATAGTTTACCTCTTGAATGTCAGATCTATATGCTTTATCCAAAGACAAATCCTCAGGTCTATAAAATCTTCTAACTTGAAGCATAACTGAATCAGGGTCATTTAGTTTTGAATTTTTAGGGGTTTCAATATTCATCAACTGACAAATGACATAAGCTTTAAGCCCTACATTCCTTCCACCTTTATGAGTCTCATTCCCCCTTTCATCTGACTCAAAGTGATAAGAACCAACATAAACAAAGTCATCAACATCATACTTTGTTGCCATATACATAAACCCTGTCTTTGATTCATTAACCTCAAAAACCTCCTTTTTATTTTCAACCTCCATGATTCCACAGGAATCACACATTCCATTCCCAAGTCCCATTTTATCAGTCTTCAAAGAAAAGAAAGCACCTCTTTCTGGCCAATATAAACTCCTACAATAAAACTCAACAGGTAGACCTTTGTTTTTCCTTTCTTCAGCTTTTGCTCTATCAGCTTTATCAAAACTGGCATTAGCTTTCCGATGTTGATGCCCCCATGGAAGTGTTCTTATTTGCACATCCACAGTTTGTATGACATCATCAAGCTCAAAATCCAAGCAATCATTAGTCAAATAGACTTCCCTTTCACTTGCTATGTCACCTAAAACAGTTTCTTTACCTCTTAACATCAATCTCCCATGAACAAACTTTCTAGAATCAGAATCTTCAAACAAATACTCCACATAATAAATCGAATCATCATCTGATTTAGGGTTTTCAACTGCCACTGAACCACCTAAAGCCACCACCTCTCCTCTAATAACAGCAGATTTATAAAGATTCTTGCCACCTGGCATCTTCCCAATCGATTTCCCCACCCAACTTATGTCTGTTTTTGAGCTCTTAGTTTTCTTTTGCTTCGTTGCAGAATTGGGTTTCTCAGATTCTTGAGGTAAAGTTATGCTTTCTTCTTCAGGTTCTTCACAGTCTTCATTTTCATTTTCTTCTTGTTCTTGTTCTTCTTCTTCATCATCTTTCTTGACATTTATCAAATCGCCCTCCTTCACTTCTGGTGAGTAATTCGAGTAAAACTCGCCCCAAATCCTATTAATCAACCTTGTTGTTGTAGCAGGCATTGCCTTTCTTTTTGAAACCACAGGCCCCATTGCTGCTCTTGGATTCATGTTTTCTGCTTTTGTCAAAATCGCCTTTTTCTTCACTAACCATTTGGTGTGATGTCTTTGTTCCATTTTGTCTTCAAGTCCAGACACAAAAGCACACCTTCTGATTGTGTCATCAGGGAACTCTGCAAATTGTTGTAGAATAATTTGGCCATGAACCACTACATATCTTTCTACAATTGCAGGATTTGATGATATGTGAGCAGGGTTACTTTTCTCAAATTCTGATAATCTTTTTATGACTTCAGAAAATGATAACTTTGATGCACGAGTTTGCTCTTTTAGCAATGTGATAATGGCAATGGCAAGTCTTGCTGTTTTGAGAACTGTTTGATACCATGGAGCATATTGCTTTGATGGCTTTCCTAGTCTATACCTGAAACAAACAGAAGAAACCATTAGCATGTTATTTCCAAAATACAATTGTATTATCTTACTTTCATTTCTTTTGTTTACAGCATTATACTTTGAAAACACTCACCTAAATACAATTGTATAATTGAGTGTATTTTTCAAAGTACAATGATGCAAACTAAGTAAAAGTTTGGAGAGAAAAACTTAGAACAAGAACTCACCAGGCCATATCAGTTCGAATTGAAATAAAAACCATTGAAGATCCAAATTCAATCATCCATTCCTTTATAGCACTCAAATAAATAGGAATCCCATCTTCATTTAGTTGATCAGTGGAACCCGAAGAACCACTTGTATCATTATCTAAACAAAATCCACTTCCATCATCAGCAGTCATTGTTCCAGATCCAAAAACTGTAACATCAATGTCTGCACATGGCTTCATAGGAAGTAACTCCAGTGAAATCAACCTTGAGTCACAGTTATAAAGTGACCAATTATGAAGCATACTTCTTGGAAGCTGATCTGAGTCAACCGTGTCAGAATCATCAAAGATAAGATACTCATCAGTTTCTTGAATGTCAGACTTGTAATAAGCAGGAAGAGGATAATCATTTGCTATCTCATCTTCATTGATCTGAATGTACAACTTGCTTGATGAATTCCCTTGTCTTCCCCTTTTCTTTTGCTTCAAAGATTGCCAATTTTCATTTTCTTGCAAAACCCTAGCCAACTTCATGTCTTCATCTTCATCACCCCCATTTGAATTATTCACCTTTTCTCCATCTCCAATCTTCAAAGGTACATTCATGGAAGCTCCAGATGGAATCTTCACACCTACACATGCTTCATGTTTCTTGCTTTCGTCTCTCAGGGCAGCAAGCACGGGCAGCTCAACAAAAGCCCGGTCAGCACCTTCGGGCATCTCATCCAAACTAACAAGTTGATCAAAAATAAAACCACCCCATGAAACAATCAAGTCACGAATAGAAGCTCCATGAGGAAAATTCTTACTTCCACTTAATGATCTCACAAGAGCAGCAAGCAATTCATCAAGACTCAAATCTGGATTCCCACCTGAAGATTTTGAGAGGCGTTTGTAGACTTCAATACATGCATTTGCTTTTTCTTGAAAAAGATCAAATAGTTTCTTGTAGCTTCCGGAAGGTTTGACACAGTCATAGTCAGCAAGCTCAGTGGATACCCAAATAACGGGCGACCCATCTTCATATCCAGATATTGACCAATCTTCAATTCGCCCAAATCCTTCACAACGAACACCTGTTTCTTTTTCAGAAGTTTTTTCTAATGGAAGAATTAAGCCAGATATGAATAAATCATCAACTTCTAGCATTTCAACAGGTTGTGGGTTGCCATCAGCATCATGAAAGATAAAATCGGTTAATCTTCTATTGGGTCTTGGATCATCGGGTCCAGGAACTAAACTTAGGGCTGCTATTTCTTCTTCCACCACTTTGACTTTTTTGTTTTCAATTGTTGAAGATTTTTCTGATAAGCGAACTGATTTGGTTTTGAAATCAGTACATGAAGCAGCTCGTTTTGGCATCTTTCTAGAAACTGGAGCATTTTCAGTGGTGTTTAATCTTCCTCTTTTTGGTTTAGGTTTGGTGGATTTGGCTACTTTTGTTTTATCTTCCATTGTAACATCGGATGCCTCAGCTGTAGCTTTGACTTTGGCTTGTTTGCCTTTTTTCTTCATTTCTGTAATCAAGAATAAGGTCCAAAAGTTAGAAAAACTACAAGATAATGTATAGTTAAGATGGATCAAGCAAGCAAATAGACATGGGAGATATAAAGGAGAACAATCAAAGAAACACTTAGACAACACAAAAGACAAGAAAAGCAAACAAACAGGATCCACATTATTAACCTAACAATCACCATCATTGTCTCTTAAGCCCTCTTCACAATCATTTCAAAGTAAAATTCATCTTTATTGACAACTGATATATCAAATTTAGAGAATGAATATGGATAATCATCAAAATTTAAGTGTAATAGTCATTTTGTGGAAAGACAGTTGCCCCAGTTGTTTTATGAGCCTCACGTTTCAAAGCACCACATCAACTCAACAATTTGAGGCAAGATTTTGTGTCATTACAATTCTAGCCTTAGTGTGGGCCCCACCAATCTGCCCCACAGCCAAATAGAGGGAAGGTAAATCATAATGTCCCCAAAACAAGAAAGGTGTTGAACCTAAGAACCTCACTTATGGATTCTCACCTTCTTGTTGATAGGGTAAGCATGTGGGGATCCATCAAAAGTGATCTAATGTCTATCTACAACAGCATTAGTATGATTTTATTACTAAATTGATTATAGATCTTGCATTTAATTCAAGATTACAATCTATGAAGAAGATGAAACCTTTACCAAATCAATATTAAATAGCCTAACAAGATTATCCTACCTCAAACAAAATAATATATTTTTCAATAAACTTGGCTTCTAATCTAAAAACTATTAGCTTACATCCTACCAGAAATAGATTAAATTAACCATAACTGTAAGATCGGTAGCTCCTGTAGAACATTTTAAAACCACATATACATCAACGTACACTCCTGACAAGAGATTGAAGTTTTCCTATGTGTCGGGATTGTGAATAATATAATATTCATGTTATTGTGACAGGTGCGATACAGCTATTCATCACTTCTGAATCTAAATAAAAAATATTTAACAGTATATTCCCTTTAAAACAGCTTCTAAGAAAGAAAAGGTCAACTTTTTTGAGGATCCACCATTTGACGAGGTATGAAAGCATCTGGCTAATTGTGTATCATTGTCCTTACAGTCGAATACACAGAAATCAAAGACAAAAATACCTTAAAAAATAGTGTAGAACAGAAATCGTATACTATGGTTGAAAAATATTCCTCAAGTTTAAATCTGAACTTTGTTAAACGGAAATAAACCAGATGATCGAAGAACGAACGTCAAACGGCTTGACCCTCTACGACACTAATGATGTTGTTTTTATGAAAAAACCCTCACTCTCACTTTCTCTCTCTAAATCTAAGACTTTCTCTCTCTAAATATCACTTTATCTCTCTACGGAACACCATCTGTCACACCAGCATCATTACACATATAGAAGAAAGGATTAGAGAAAATGTAAACGATAAATACATTCTATTACACATATAGAGGAAAGAATAGAGAAAATATAAACGATAAATACAGTCAATAGCAACAGCTAATGACCCATCAAGCCCAAAACATTAGCTAAAATCGTCGGAAGCTAGTCTGACCTGTTGGTTTCACGGCACCACTTTCTTCCGAATCTAACAGCCTCGCCGTTCCCATTTTCTCAGCAGATAAAAAAACACAGATCCGGAGTTTGATTTTCCGGTAATATTTTTGAACAGATAAACTGAGAGTAAATGGAGGCTCAAATGTGTTTTATAGAATGCAGATTCAAAGGTATTGCTAGAAAAAAGGGGGGGAATGAATCAAAAAGCTCAAAGCGGCTTGTTTCAAAACAAATTGTGAAAAACATGGCGGGAAATCACGAAATTGCGGAAACAATTCCCGCCTCCACAACCATTAACAGTACAGATTCCAAATAAAGTAAAAACCCTAATGCGTGATTGTCCTACTCGGCGATTTTGACTTTTGACAGTCAAACATCTACGCCAGATTAAAATAAAAATATAATAAACGATTATTTTTAAATTACCGTTATGCCCTTGGATGTGTGAAGTTGCTTCATTCACGTAGGGATTCTCGGTATCACGATTGTAGTGTTTTGTTTATTGTGATCGTAGTAAGGTTTTGTAGATTGTTTTTGGTGGTAGTTGGTTTTAATGAAGTTTTAGTAAGTTTGAAGGGGGACTTTGACTTTTTGATTGATTGTATAATAGATAGTTTTTTTTGTAGAATCAACGGAGTTTATTTATAGTGGTGTTTGGCTTAATTTTTCACAGCCAAAAGTCTTTTTTGTAAAAGAAAAAAAAACAAAAAGATGTTTGGCAAACTAGTAACTTTTGGAGTTTTAATACAAGAAAAAACAACTTTTTGGAAAAGTCAGGATTTCCTGACTTTTTGTAACTTTTTGGAAAAGAACTTTTGAGCTTTTAAAAGCTAAGCCAAACACGCCCTATCTTGGCGTACATGAGAATGTTAGACTTGGATCCGCAAAGCGGGCAGCCTGGAATCGACTCCCTTTCCACCCCTCTATTTTTCACCATTTTTGTCCGAACAAAGCTCGAACCCACCACCTTCCAGGAGAAAACCCCCTAAGGAGAAAAACCCGGATGCATCTTACTAGTTGAGCTGATAGTCATGTGCGTATAATAGATAGTTGAAATCGAAAGTGGGTGGTTTTACTCTATTTAACTTCGATGCATAAAACATAGTCTACTTTAGGTTTTGTGTCGAAATCGAGTGTTCATCTTCATAATTGATATGTTTCGTTTCAAAACAAGTAATTTTGTAATCGAAACCGTAGTAATTGGTTTGGTTCCTAAATATTAGAACCGATCAAAAATGGTTTCGATTCTTTATTTTTTAAAATTATTGTTCGTCGGATATATGATATAAATGATTTATCATTTAAATATAAACATTGTTGATAAAAAAATGTGAAATATAAATATTGTTGATAAACAAAATGTGATGAAAAAATATAATTTGTAAAATATATTATCTATAACTATTTTTAACACGGCCGATTATAACTATTTTTGACACTGCCGATTAATGATTTATATATTAATGTTGAACATTGATTATTATTTTTTAAGTCTATAATTTAAAGACTTAATCATTTGTTGCACTGATTGGATTTAATACTCGTCTAAATGTAATTCATCGTGAGACCAACATTATTAACACTCATAATGCTCATAACGGGTACAAACAAAACATTTAGGATATTAAAATTCACACGGTTTCAACTGTTAGTACTCCAAACAATTGTAAAAAGGAACAATGTCCCATCAAAACAATTAAATAAATCTTCAATTCTGGACATGGATACTAATCATATGATAATTTATTTTTCAACCCTCATTAATTAATGCACCTGCATCTTAATTCATTTTTCTTTTCAACGAAAATATGTTCGTGTGTCTCAAAATGACGACTAGGTTTAATAAAATTACAACTCATCCACTCCTGTTACAACGTCGTTGCCTATTTTATTTTTAAACAACCAGCACATTCATTCATTCATTATAAAATATAAATAGAGTATAATGTGTTCTCAAAAATCATAAATAAGTCATAAAAGATAGTGCCGAAAACTCAAGGGGATGCAATGCGATCAAGTCGGATATTTCTCTTTGAAACCAAAAGTAGTTAAAACATTTAAACATAAAACCGTAAACACAATATTTATTGAGTTGCCTAAAATACCATATACCATACATATCATAAAGAAAATAATATGTGAATATTATGGTCCTCCCACAATTTTACAATCACTTGTTGTAACAATTTGTGAAAATATGTCAAAATTCGTTGGTCAAGCCACTACGAATCTTCTGATATTATGACATATTGTATGTAATTTTACGTTTATAAAATCAATTAAAGATGTTATACTCATAATTACATTCAAAATGTCTCGTTTTGCTCAACAAGTTGTCAATCATTAAAGTTTGACACAAAAATATACACTATTTGATGCGCTAAAAATAAAATTTATGCATCGAGTGTACTTATGACCAATTGATGATAAATTTTGATAACTTATGTTCTCACGACTTCATATAAAGAACGGTAAAAACATATATTGTATGCAAAAGATACAACCATGTTAAGAAACCAAAGCAGTATAACACTCTTTTTTCTTAGTAATGAAAATTGAATTGATCTGTTGATGTACTTGCACACCTCATTTGGAAATTTTGAGAACGTTTTTTAACTTGGACTTAGGTCCGGTGACAGAGCTTGAACAATTAATTTGAGGGGGGCAAACGTATTATAAACTAAATTGACGTTCTTACAAAAAAAATGTTTTCAACGAATAAACACCTAGCATAATCAAACTTAAAAAAAAAGTTCTACTTTGTAAATTCTAACAATCAACATTGTGGTGGGTTTTGTTCTCGTTTGAAACAGATTAGTAGAACCAAATCCTTAAAAAAAACACTAGTTTTGTAAATTCTAATTGGTTGTTTTTAGTTTTGTGACAACAACTCATCTAAGAAACTTGGTTGTTTTCAGTTTTAGTAAACATAAATCAAAATATACTTTTTTTTCTGTTCGTGTCCCTTGTCCTACTGTCAGTCCTTAATCGACATCTTCAAGAGCCAAACAAATCATCAACTCAACTTCACAGCTAACTTAAAAAAACAGAAGTAACGCAGGAATTGAGAAATGAGGTTTGTAACTTCTAATTCCAATTTCCAAGAGGAGATGAATCTGAACAGGAGAACAACAGCTGAACAAGAGAAGAAATAGGAAAGAACAAGAGAAGAAATCAAGAACGAACAGGATTCCATACTTGACTTCCGGTCATTCGGTGACCAGTGACAACTGTTGCAGACTACGGTGGTGACGATGGGTAAGATATGGAGGTAGCGACAACGGATAAGATGCGAACGACGAATCGATTTTTACTTGTTGCCTTGGAGAAAGTGGAGAAATTGGATTATTGGAGTCACTTGTGAATTTGGGAGGGACCAAAACCCAAATTTGACAATAAAAGGCCTATAATTAAAAATTTCGATGTTATATTTCCTATTTCTAGCCCAAATATCGAGGGGTGGGGTGGGGGCACAACCCGTCCTAGCCTACAAACCAATCGCCCTGCTTATGTCTAATATTTTATTTCATATTCGGGACATTTTACACGCGAAACTTTATTCGTCTTTTCCTGTAGTTCTACATATCGGAATTAAGATCCATTTGTGTTTTTGAAATCATCATACCCGAGACTATCATTATCCACTTTCGGAAAAATTATTAGACATCAGATTCATTGGCACGTAGATCGAGATAATACAAGAGGTGACATCTCAGTGATGCCACAAGTATGACATTACCCTTGGTACAATAGTACAATAATGCGTGGAATTTTATATCACCAACCATTTTCACTCTTTCTTGCACTCTTCCCTCACCATCTTCCTCCTCCGGTCATCCTATCTCTCTAGATCTCCCCTCTATCCCTCCTTTTTCTTCTTGCTCTCAGCCTAAGCTCCCCCACCAGAGGTCCATGTTTTCGGCCACCAAAGAGGGCAGCAACCCCTCCATTTTCCTCCACCTTTTTCATCGATCACAACAGCTAAACACCCCTCAATTGTTGCCTTTTTTTGTTGTTGTTTTCCCTTTGATTTATTGTTGCCGATAATAAGGCAAAGAACCACAAAGGGCTCGCCGGAAAACCTGTTGCCCCTCCCCCTTCTTGATCGATCAACCACCAATGAGCCACCCTCCACTACCCCTTGATGGTAATACTTGAACACAACAACCTATTTTCTTTTTCTAAGTTGCAAAACATCCCTAGGATCTTCCGGGTTCAATATAGTTGGTTTTCATGTCCTGTAAGTAAAGATCAACAAGCTCATGTTTTCTTTTGGTTCAAAAACTTCAAGATCAAGTCGATAAAATCACAATCCAAACCCCAATCTACGAACCTAACACACGGTCACACAATTAGGGCGAATTTTTACAACCCCCTTTGCTATTTTTAACGTTTTCATGGGAAGATACATACACGTCTCGATTTAACGATAGATTTGCGCTTATACGAGTTCATAATATGATTATTTGCATTTATCGGGTTGATGTAACGCCCAAAAATACCAAGTAAAATTTTAATTTTAAATAAATCAAAACCATTCATTCATTATCCCAAAAGACGATCAAAGTAAAAATATTATCAAAACATCAAAGTAAAATCATAAACAATCACTGCAGAATAAAATCTTCAGGGGATGCAATATGATTAAAATCAGGCCCTTACTTTTGAAACCAAAAGTACTTAAAAACATTTAAACACAAGACCGTAAGCAAACGCTTAGTGAGTTCCCCAAAATACTACATATTATACATACAATTATGCCCAAATCTTGGGTATATTCCAACCCAATATACAATCATGACCCCAACTCTGGAGTTTCTTTAAACCAAACATACAATAACGGGCCCGCCCCTGGGCCCCAACCCTATTGTTTCTTTCAACCCAAACATACAACTATAGGCCCATCCTTAGGGCCCAATCCTAGGGTTTATTTCAACCCAATCATACATGTAAGAGTCACAAAATATAGCTAGCATCCTACATAACACAACCCAGTAGGCCGACATCGGTGCCTCCGACCCATAAGTATAGTGAGAAGACACACCTAAACTACTCAACAGAAGCCTAACAGCTACCTCAACAACAGAACAACCAAACCAAGCTTCCTAAAACCAAACCGAGACAAGCCCTTAGTCAAATGCTCAATTATTCTCAAGTTTTATCAAAAGTCAAATTGGTCAAAAAGTCAACGGCCAAATCAAGGTCAAAATTGTCAATCAACAGCCCTCCACGTCATGGGCACTAAATTCCATAACACTCGAAGCTCCACAGTCACCATGTAATGGGGACTGGTCTGAACACCTCAAACGAGTTTAATCCATTTTTCTTCCGATTTCAAGAGCTCCAAATATCAGTTATGGTCCATTCCAAGGTTTTAATGGATAAAGTTTCCAACTTTATCCCTCGAATCATCCCAATAGGCTAAAACTTCTAACCCTAAGTCCTTCATAACATTATGAGGCATAAGTTAACCCATTAAGCTCTTAATCAACCAAGACACCCCACCAAACTTTCTATAGGACCTTCATACCCAAAACACACCATAAAAATATATGCTTTATGGACATGCATTTCCAATGCATTTCTCACCCCAAAATAAGTCAAACATAAGGAAGAAAATGGGCTCAAACTTGCACATGAGGCCAAATACACCAAAGAACACAAGATATGAAACATATAACCTCAAATGGACCTTAAGGATCCATAAAGTTTCCAACTTTATGGAAATAATTCCTTTAACTCTCACACTCATGAAGAAAATGGACAATAACCCTAGATCTAGAAGCACAAACAAAAAAGCTAGAAACTTGAAAGCTCACAAGGGTCCATAATATGCATAAGATGATGATGATGATGATGATGATGATGCTTGTTGGATTAATGTACCAAACACCTTCTTCTTCTTATTCTTCTTCTTCAAGGCACCAAGAATACCAAAATGAACCAAAACTCTTTGAGATAGTCTAAGGTTTTGAGTTAAAGGTTTGGACGCTGAAGGGGATGCCCTAATCCTTTAGAAATGTTGTTTAAATACGGAAGGAAACCCTAAAATTTTGAGTTTGGGCCAAACAGTTTCCACGTTGTAGCCTCCTATTGCCACTCCATGACACTCATTAAAACATGTGTTCCATTTATTCTATACCACGTTGTGGGCATCCTTGCGTCATGTCGTGGCATCAAAGTTTTTCCTAAAAACTCCATCTTTGGACCCTGATAAATATTAAGCTACACTAATCTTTGAACACGGGTGTTGCAGTTGACTTACGATAAAATCAAGTTTATTACAGCCCGTTATGGTTATTATTTACTTGCACTTACATTATGTTCATTTCGTTTATAAATATGTATTATTTATATGTTTATAATTTTCATTGCTTTAAACTCATTTTGTTTCATAAAATGCCATTGAACAATTTATAAGACAAAATCAAGTTAGATACATACACACGCGCGCACACACACACACAATGATATTTTGTCAATTGAAATGAAATAAAAAAAGGATCAGTTTTGTAAATTCTAACAATCAACATTGTGGTGGGCATTCTTCTCGTTTGAAGCGGATTAGTAGAACAAAAAAAATCAGTTTTGTAAATTCTAATTGGTTGTTTTTAGTTATGTGACAACACTTCATCTAAGAAACTTGGTTGTTTTCAGTTTTAGTAGACATAAATCAAAATATTTTTTTTCTGTTCGTGTCCCTTGTCCTACTGTCAGTCCTTAATCGACAACTTCATGAGCCAAACAAATCATCAACTCAACTTCACATCTAACTTAAAAAAACAGAAATAACTCGGGAATTGAGAACTGAGGTTTGTAAATTCTAATTCCTAAATCTTAATTCTAATTCCCAAGAGGAGATGAATCCGAAAAGGAGAACAACGGTTGAACAGGAGAATAAACACGAAAGAACAGGATAAGAAATCAAGAACGAGCAGGATTTCATACCTGATTTCCGTTAATCTGGTGACCAGTGACAAATGTTGCGGACTGCGGTGGTGACGATGGGTAAGATACAGAGGTAGCGACGACGGGTAAGATGTGAATGACAAATCAATTTTGACTTGTCGCCTTGGAGAAAGTGGGGGAATCGGATTATTGGAGTCACTTGTGAAATCGGGAGGGGCCACAACCTAATTTTGACACTAAAAGGCCTATAATTAAAAATTTTGATGTTATATTTCCTATTTCTAGCACAAATATCGGGGGGTGGGGTGGGGGCACAACCCATCCTAGCCCTACACACCATCCACCCCTGCTTAGGTCTAATATTTGATTTCATATTCGGTATATTTTTAACCCGAAAATTTATCGAATTCGCAAAAATTGTCTAACGAGGACATTTTAGATGCGAAACTTTAATCGTCTTTTCATGTAGCTCTACATATCAGAATTAAGATCCATTTGTGTTTTTGAAATCATCACACTCGAGACTATCATTATCCACTTTCAGAAAAATATTAGACATCAGATTCATTGGCACGTAGATCGAGATAATACAGGAGGTGACATCTCGGTGATGCCATAAGTATGACATTACCCATGGTACAATAGTACAATAATGTGTGGAATTTTATATCACCAACCATTTTCACTCTTTCTTGCACTCTTCCCTTACCATCTCCCCTCTCCAATCATCCTATCTCCCTAACTCTCCTATCTATCCCTCCTTTTTATTATTATTCTCGGCCTAAACTCATCCACCAGAGGTGCGTGTTTTCGGCCACCAAATAGGGCAACAACCACTTATTTTTCCTCCCTTTTTTTCATCGACCACAACAACTAAACACCCCTTCCATTGTTGCCTTTTTTCGTTGTTGTTTTCCCTTTGATTTATTGGTGTTGGCAATAAGGCAAAGAACCACAAAGGGCTCACCGGAAACCTTGTTGCCCCTCCCCCTTCTCGACCGATCAACCACCACTGAGCCACCCTGGACCACCACCTTGATGGTAATACTTGAACACAACAACCCGTCTTCTTTTCTAAGTTGCAAAACAACTATAGGATCTTATGGGCTCAATATAGTTGGTTTTCGTGTCCCGTAGGTAAAGATTAACAAGCTTGGGTTTTCTTTTGGTTTACAAACTTCAAGATCAAGTCGATAAAATCACGATCCAAACCCTGATCTACGAACCTAACACACGTTCACACAATTAGGATGAATTTTTACAACCCCCTTTGTTATTTTAACGTTTTCAGAGGAAGATACATACACGTCTCGATTTAACGATAAAGCTGCTTATACGAGTTCATAATATGATTATTTGCGTTTATTGGGTTGATGTAACGCCCAAAAATACTAAGGGTGTGTTTGGCAAAAGTAGCTGTTAGCTGGAAGCGGGTATCGGATAACTGATAGCGGGTAGCTGGTAGCGGGAAACTGTAACTTTTATTTGTTAGAGTAATTACTGAAATCGTCCCTGTGGTTTGGTCAAAATTGCACGTTTGGTCCCTAACTTTTTTTTGCACTCGGATCGTCCCTGTGGTTTGATTTTGTCGCGTTTTTCGTCCCTATGGTTTGGTAAAAATTGCATGTTTGGTCCCTAACTTGACGTATGTAAGGGACAAAAAATGCAACAAAATCAAACCACAGGGACGAAAAACGCAACAAAATCAAACCATAGGGACGATCCGAGTGCAAAATAAAAGTTAGGGACCAAACGTGCAATTTTGACGAAACCACAGGGACGATTTCAGTAATTTACTCTATTTGTTATATGAGTGTTTGGAAAAAGTAGCTGGAAGCTTTTGAAATATACAAAATTACATAAAAGGACAATTGATTATAAATAAATAAATATATAAATATATTTTTAAGGGTAATTATGGAAATTGATTTTCAAAAGCTTAGTAGCGTTTTGTTAAACGGTACATGAAGTAGCTTTTAGATTTGGAGCGTTTTGTTTAAATTAAAAGCTAAACGCGCGTACTACCAAACAAAGTTTTTTCTTTAAACTAGAGCGTTTTATCAAAAGCTGAAAGCTAGAAGCTCCCAAACGCTTCCAAAAATTTTGTGCCAAACATGCCCTAAGTAAAAATTTCATTTTAAGTTGTTTGGCAGGATCTGAATATTTAAGATCTGAATTTTTAAGAGGTCCGGATTTCTAAGAGGGTCTGAATTTTTAAGATTTTAATTTTTAAATACTATTTGGTTGGAACATCTGAATTACAATGCTGAATTATAAAAATGACCATTTTACCCTTATATAAACACCAAATAAAAACCATATTAAACATAATTCAAAATTAAACATAAATCCAAATAAAAAAACACTATCATTTCTTGATTATACCCAAACCAACTATAATACAAGAAAAATCAAGATTTTATATAACAAATGACAAATTTCAAGATCATTTCTTGACCATTTTGGTATTCTTCCATGGCCATTGGACTCTGTATGCAAGTACTCAACTTGGTCATTAGTTATCCTCACATAAGTTAATTACAAATTAACCAACCTTGTATCCATTTTTCCAGGATTATAATCCCAACCTGCTTCAACCAACAAACAGAACAGACATCAACCTAAATAGGCTTTTCAATGTTTCTCTATGAAAAAGAGGAGATTTCAAAAACATCATTTACCACTCCCCAGTTTCAACAAAAATGTAACTATCCGAAAACAATTTTAGAGGAAACACCTAAAATATCAACATCATTTATCACTCCTTGAATTTCGTTTTCACATATGCACTGATAAACACCTAAAATCCTAAAAGTTATTTAAGAGGAAAATTGATTTCAACAATAGGGGTCGGGAATCCTAATTTTAACAAAAACAAACAGAAAAACCCAATTGGTGACTGTCATCCATGGAGAAGACAACAATAACATATGATTTCAATCTGATTTCAACATGAAGACAACAACATCAGATTTTCAAACTATGCCCTGAATTCAAAAAAAAATGAAAAATGGTGCTCTGATTTCACGAAAAAAAAAGCAAATGATGCTCTGATACTTGAATTTTAGGGGAGACAACTATGATACTCGATTTTCAAGAATTAAACTCGAATCATAGAGTAATAGAAAAAGAAAAACTTTACTTGTAGAAGATGTCGGAGGCGAAGGCGGCACAGGCGAAGCAAACAGAGGCAAAGTTGGCGGCGTCGGTGGCATTGCAGATCAGACGGAGGCAGACGGGATTGGAGTTGGAAGAGAAAGAGGTGGAGTCGAAGAGAAGAGGTGTGCGTATGAGAAAAGAAAAAAGTGTGGTTTTATATGGGGCACAATCGTCCTCTTTTTAATTCATATAAAGTTTTATGTCTGATTTTTTAAGAGGCATGTGTTCAATTAAGAGGTATTTTATAAGTGGCTACCAAACATCACATATCTGAATTTTTAAGAGGTTACCTCTTAATTTTTCAATTAAGAGGTAAACAAACAGGACTAAGTCACAACCATTCATTCATTGTCCCAAAAGACGATCAGAGTAGAAATATTATCAAAACATCAGAGTAAAATCATAAACAATCATTTCGGAATAAAATTTTCAGGGGATGCAATACGATTAAAATCGGGACCTTACTTTTGAAACCAAAAGTACTTAAAAACATTTAAACACAAAACCGTATGCACAAAGCTTAGTGAGTTACCCAAAATACCACATACCATACATGTAATTAGGCCCGACCCTTGTGTATATTCCAACCCAACATAAAATCGTAGGCCCAAACCTGGAGTTTCTTTCAACCCAACATACAATAACGGGCCTGGCCCTGAGGCCCAACCCTATTGTTTCTTTCAACCCAAACAAACAACTATAGGCCCAACCCTGGGGCCCAATCCTACGGTTTATTTCAACCCAATCATACATGCAGGAGTCACAAAGACAACTAGCATCCCACATAACACAACCCAATGGGTCGGCATTGGTGCCTCTGACCCATAAGTACAATGAGAAGACTCACCTAAACTACTCATTAGATGCCCAACAACTACCTCAACAACAAAACAGCCAAGCCAACACTACAAATAAATTTACATTTAGTGGCACAAAATTTTAGTGGCACTTTAATTTTGTGCCACTATAACATACTTTTAGTGGCACTTTCGTTGGTGCCACTATAATTTTTCTCAAAAATTAGAAAACCCTCTCTTTTGTTGCTAGCGGGAACAAATTTACTCTAAAAACTTCAAAAACGCGCCTATATTTTAATTCCAAACCGCACCTATATTTTATTCCCTCCTATGAAAAAATTCCCCCATTCTTTTATTTTATAAATCCCTAATCACCCTTACCCATCAAATTACCTCCCATCGTCTCCCACAGATTCCCTAAACCCTAATTGCCATCTCCATCGCCATTAACTTGACGCCGAAATCCAAATTATTGTTGCCCAGTCTTCGCAACCTCGCTGTCGTTGGCAAGAGAGCTAGGCGATTTCATCGTTCTTTTATTTCATAAGAAAATCTATTTGTTGATTTGGAGAGAGAGCTAGGCGATTTCGATTTCCGTTGTTCATTGTTCTTCACAACTTCACAAGACACTCCCCCAAAATCATCAATTTATCATGTCACATGACAGCTGCATTGCTTCAGATTTATCGAACTGACTGCCTAGTGCCGAGAACTAAGGAGGACTAAAGGAGATTCTAGATTGTGTATGAGGCATATAATTTATCGACATGTAGAATTGGAATCCAAAAATGAGAGGCTTAACCGAGCCTCTTAAATCCCAAGGTAACTTATATTCTAATAAGATTCTAGTATTAGTAAATGCTAATGATTTTATCATCGAGAATGAGGTTAATCATATATGGTTTCTGTAGTAGTGTTGTTACAAGTATGTTGATCCTCATATTCTTGCTACTTGTGCACAATTAAAACCAATAACTTAGCATTTTAAATTCTAATTGTAACTAAAGTTTGTTCAAACAGGAGCTGTGTGAATCATGTTCATCAGAGTTTGTAGCATGCCTCAAGAATAGTTGAGTTCCAAATATCGAATGCACACCCTCCTATTTGTATTTGAAGACTATTTTATGTCTACTCTTTAACTCTAAAGGTTAAACCTCATAATCCAATTTTATAAACATTAATCCAAAAATGCATTTCAGTTCTTAATCTCATATAATAATTTTTATAATTTCAGGCTATCTAATAAAGAATAAGCGAGGGTTGGTTGCTTTAATTTTTGAGTTAGTTATGAAATGGTCAATTTGACCTTTTTGTTATACTTTTGGTTTGTGTGCTGCTCCTTTTAAAGTGAGTTGCAACTTTAGCTTAGGGAATACCTTCTATTTCGAGGAAGCAAATGATGCTTCAGTGTTGCCTATTTTGTTGGTATAACTCAAACTCGACTTATAGAAAATCTATTCTTATGAATGAATATTATCTAACTTCTTTATTGATGGATATTGTACACTTGCTGCTAAATTTCAGGATATCAATTTCTGGGGGAATGTTTATCCTACATATGTGGCTCTTCCATATGTAACATCCCAAAATTCAAGACCAAAAATTTCTTTTTAATAAAACATTACTTTAACCAAAGGCATCATTCCAAAACATAATCTGAGTCTAAGTTTTCAAAACACATGGTTATTATCAGAGTAAACATTCCCAGGCTGACTAATCTATGGTGTGTGCCATGCGATCACCCCGAGCTCCTCCCTCCGCTACCGGAAGTACCTGAAAACAAAACTGAAAACCGTAAGCACGAAGCTTAGTGAGTTCCCCACCTTACCACATACCATGCAACACCATATACTTCACATACTGGGCCGCGCCCGCTATCCTGGGCCTCGCCCTCTACTTTGGGCCTCGCCCGCTATAACGGCCCCGCCGCTCCAGGCCCCGCCTGGCTTCGAGCCCCGCTCGGATACAGATCTGTTTCACTTAGGCCTCGCCTGTCACAGGGCCTCGCCCACTAACATATAGTATCACATAAACATATCACATAACATTACATAAACTAAACATATACTGACAACTCTTGCTCTAAGGCCTCGCCTATCTCTGGGCCCCGCCCGTGTCCTGCTACTGACGAGTCATGGAACCTCGTCCATACTCCTGCTAATAGTGAGATACGGGCCCAGCCCACCCTCACTCCTTTCCTAACTTGGGCCTCGCCCCTGCTCTGCTGCTACTGAGATGTGGAACACCATCCACACTCTGTTATTGGTGAGTTACGGGACCTTGCCCACACTCGCCTCCCTACCAGGCACATACAAGTATCACACAGACAACAAGTATAAACTATCACATAAACTACTCCTTGGGCACCCGCCCTCTATCATTGGACCTCGTCCGAATATCATACTAGCATACTGTGCCTAGGGCTAACCCCCAGGTCTTCTACTCATAACTACATGGGCCGACATTGTGGGCGTAGACCCATTCATACAAAGGGAAACTCACCTGATACTGCTGAACTGCTGCTGCTAACCCCCTTTGACCGCTACCTGACCACTGACTCCGAACTGCTGCTCCGCTAGCTCCCCGAGCTACCAATATCAACATAACACTTAATCTAACTGACCTTCAAAGGTCAACCAAGTCAACTCTGGTCAAAGTCAACGTCCTGGTCAAAGTCAACCTTCCAGGTCAACCCTACTCGTCGAGTCACCCTACTGACTTGCCAAGTTCATAAGTCCAGAGTCCTTCCACTCGCGACTCTACTCGCCGAGTCAGCCCCTGACTCGCCGAGTCTACTGATTCCCGATTCCTGTCTTGTCCAACTCACTGAGTCCTGGCTCGACTCGCTGACTCGAGACTTAACTCGAAGGGTTTGGGACCACGCGACCTGACTCGCCGAGTCTAAGAACAGACTCGCCGAGCACACGACAATCTTCATCCAACTCGCCGAGTTGTTCATCCAACTCGCCGAGTTCATGCCTATCTTCATCCGACTCGATGAGCTGTTCATCCCACTCGTCGAGTTCCTCCTCATCTTCAAGCTACTCGCCGAGTCCACTCGAAGGACTCGCCGAGTCCAATAAGATCCACTTACATGTAGAGGACTTCCGAGTCATGCATGAACTCCAAACTGTAGATCTACCCTTCCCAAGCCTATTCCCCACGTAAAGTTGCAAACTTTACGTGTAGAGAGGGAGATCTAGGCAAAATGCACCAATAACTAGGGTTTAAGACCAAGAAGCTCCATAATCCACTCAATGGCTGATACTTTACGGGATTCCAAACCAAAACAAGCATGGATCTGAGGTAGCAACCTCAGATCTGGACCTCAAGCTCAAGATTGATCTTAAACATGGCCTAAAAGCCCCAAAACTCATAACCAAAGAAGATCTAAAGGAGGGGAAACAAATTGATACCTTCCAATGCTCTGAAATGTTCCCCAAACTTCAGATCCAAAGCCACTCCTTGATGCTTCAAAGATTCCCACTTCTTCTTCTTCTTCTAAATCACTCAAAAATGGCCAAAAGCATGAATCATCACAATGGGGGCTTATGGTGCGGCGTTCTGGGTGTGAGAGACAGTAAAGGAGCCCTATGAAGAAGATTGAGACGTTTAAATAGGCTCCAAGCCCCGTATTTAGGGTTTTCCTCGCACAGACCAGACTCGCCGAGTCCACTTGGCCGACTCGCCGAGTTGGTCACTTACTCCTCGACCCGGATCCCGCTCCGACTCGCCGAGTCCTTCCTTGGACTCGCCGAGTCCCTCCTAATTTTAGGGTTTCCTTTACTTTCTTGGCTTTCAAAATCTTGGGTGTTACACCATACCTCCGACAGAATCATGGGCGGATTGTCGTTAATGTTGCAGTTGAGAAACTGATTATGTTCCTTTTTCATTTTTTATGATCAAGGACCACATTATAACTCTTGTTATGTTAACTTTTGCTTGACTATGTAGCTAAAGCTGCTCTAGTAAACTTCTATGAGACTTTGAGGGTGCACCACTGTTCAAGGGTGTTCTGAGAGTGCTTACATTTTCACAGAGACAAATGTATGACATTGAATCTTTAGCATCAAAGCTAATGAGTGAATTGAACTCCATGAAAGCCACTATAGAAGAAAAATTGCTCTTTGAAGCCTATCGTACCCCATCTCTGAAAAATAAGGTAATAAAATTTTCAAAACATGCAAGGGTACATGGTTTTGTACAATAAATAGGACCAAAACGAGGTTGTGTCTTTTCTCTTACAAGTCAAGTCACCGACACACCTTTTTTGTTAGTGTACTTGACTATTTTATTTACACTTTTTGGCAGGTGAAATCAGCCATCAAGAGTGCAACAAAAACCGAATAATCAGCAAAAAATGGTTATCCATGATGACAAGGGACTGCAATCATTTCTGTAAAATCATGGTTTGTGTTTTCTTCATCATAAACCTTTCAAAGCAGTTATAATTGGATACATTAATAAAATACATAGTATGACTTTAATGGTATGTATAACATGAGTCATGATTCTATATTTTGTTTGCAGAAACCGAATGAGGACAATAGTGATCCTGGTAGTGGTATGGAGAGCATGATAGAGGAGAAGGTTCCTCCTGTTCAAAAAGAAAGAGAAAGGAAGAAAATAAGTTTTGCTACCCACGGTTGGATTGGTGCTGAAAAGGCCCGGGGGAAATTCATGCTGGAAGAAGGTGCCGAGATGCAATGGCACAACAAGAATTGGGAGTATTAGGGACATCTCTTTTATCGACGACATGAGCAATAGCAGCGACACCAGAGTAGACTTGATACAAAATCTCTCAATCTGTTTGATTTTCCTAGCAATGGTGATCTTGAAGATAGGAACATTATGTTTTGAGTACTAGCACGATCCAGACTTATTATTTTTTCAAGACATTTGTGTATTAGTTATTGAAAATATTGGTATTGGAAAAGTTTGAATTGAAGTAAAGATGTTGCCTTTTACATTTATTATCTTAATTGTCTTATTGTTGTTTTATATTTCATTTAAAATTTAAAAAAAAAAAAAAAAAAAAAAAAAACTGATTTAGTTTATTAATATAATTTTTTCTTAAAAAAATATCATTAAAAACATAAAAAAATAATTATTTTTCTAGTTAAATAGTGGCATAAAAATAGTGCCACTAAAACCTACAAAATCTTTAGTGACGTAATTGAAAAGTGCCACTAAAACCCAATTAGGTTGCAGCGGCACAACCAAAAAGTGTCACTAAAGGTCTTTAGTGGCAGCTCTTTTAGTGGCACTTTTTTTTGTGCCGCTGATTGCCAGGAGTGTTTTTAGTGGCACTTTTTCGGTTTTTAGTGGCACTTTTTATGTGCCACTAAATGCCATTTTATTTGTAGTGCAAGCTTCCTAAAACCAAACTGAGACAAGCCCTTAGTCAAATGCTCAATTATTCTCAAGTTTGATCAAAAGTCAAACTGGTCAAAAAGTCAACGGCGAAAGCAAGGTCAAAATGTTAATCATCAGCCCTCCACGTCATGGGCACTAAATTCCAAAACAGTCGAAGACTCCCCAGTCGCCATGTAATGGGGACTGGTCTGAACAGCTCAAACGAACTTAATCCTTTTTTTTCCGATTTCAAGAGCTCCAAATCTCAGTTCTGGTCCATTCCAAGGTTTTAATGGATAAAGTTTCAAACTTTATCCCTTGATTCATCCCAATAGGCCAAAACTTCTAACCCTAAGTCCTTAATAACATTATGAGGCACGAGTTAACCCATTAAGCACTTAATCGACCAAGACACCCCCACCAAACTTTCTATAGGACATTCATACACAAAATACACCATAAAAAGATATGCTTTATGAACATGCATTTCTCACCCCAAAATAAGTCAAACACAATGAAGAAAATGTGCTCAAACTTGCACATGAGGCCAAGTACACCAAAGAACACAAGATTTGAAACATATAACCTCAAATGGACCTTAAGGATCCATAAAGTTTCCAACTTTATGGAATCCATTCCTTTAACTCTT